>NW_024582091.1:42737636-42777143 GCF_017639235.1 Corvus kubaryi
ACTGATGTTAATAAATGACACCAACTAGAAACACAAGGAATGTAGGGATGAATTCCTTCAAACAAGGAATGTTTGTTTGAATCAAACAAACAAACAAACAAAACAAAAAAACAAACAACAAAACCACACCAAAAGGGTAAAAATACTTTTCCAGCACTTTATGTATAGGGCATGAAGAATGACAGCCTCTATCATAAATATCTTCTTTGCAGCTAGGAATGTGGAAGAGGGCTTATTGGCTGAGAAGAATGGATTCTTATGTTGCAAGAAATATGCAAGAAAATCAGATTTTATAGGAATATCGGAATACTTACTGCTAGAGCTCTATGATCAACTACTTTTGAGCTTGCTGGCAAAACTGAAAAATAAAATGCTCAACTCAAAAATAAGACATCTTATTTTTCCTCATGAAAAGAGATGTTTTGTTCTTAGTGAAATTAATGATAATTTCATAATATTTTTATATAAATCAAGCACTAAAACTCAATCATAGCACTTAGCTTAAATGAAGTTAGGTCCAGACAGCCCTGTCTTTCAATCCTGCCTGAGAATTAATTATGTTGTAGATAGCAATTGAGATAGCTTATCTACACTGACATACATCAAAAAACCTGCCATAGGCAGATAGTAGTGCTACTGAATGTATACTAATAAAAATACTAAAAGTGTCTATTACTCAAAGAGATATCTTGCTGGGGAGAAGATGGAAAAAAAACTTTTAATGCCAAAGGGGGCAAAACTCATAAGCAATGTTTTTCAAATCTTGGCTCGTAATTGCCACTTATTCCAAGACAAATTTCTGGCAGGTTAAAGAAAAGAGATCTTGATCCTTTACTTAATGGCATTGTTATTGTGAATTTGACTGAGAGGGTTACCATCATTTCTTCTAAATCAGAAGCCAGAAGTGCAGGACAGGACTTCTGACCTACCTGGCCCCATTTTAGTGCTCAATTTAGCAGGTCAAACATAGCAGTCATAACTGTAAAAAATGTATTTTGGTCTGGCATCAGATGTTTTCTCTTGTCTTATTTCCTCATTCACGACACTTACTGACACTTTTAAATTCTTGATAATAGAGGTAGTCCAGAAAATATGCTTGGAATATGAGAGAAATCCACAGCAACATAAAAGCCCATAACTTACAGATGAGTGCCCTTGGCTGAGCTTTCTCAGCTTTCTCAAAGGGATAAAGGTGCAGCTGAGTAAAAAACTGGGAAGCCTCCTTAAGTAAAGCCCTTACATATCGTGTGCTGCAAAGTAACTGACCCATCTCCCCTGCTACTTAGGCTAAGTTTCCTCCCTTTTTTCATTGGAAGCACCCAAACCAACCTGGGACCAGCAGGCCTGTAGGAAACAAGGGCTGCACATGGGGCCAGGGTGGGCAGAAGGGAAAAACCTGCTCCAGTGTCTTGCCAGGGATCAGCATGGGATGCAGGGATGAAGACAAAGTGCAACCACATTGAGTGTTCCCATCTCTTGCTTTTGACACCTCTCTCACGCCACTTTTGACATAGCCCAGAAAATAGCACTTCTGTGGTGGGGGGAAGAATATTTCTTCAGCAATTCTTGTAAGTTTTTAAGAATAAACTTCAAAAAATAAATCCTGCTTTTTGTGACATAGTGATTCCAGAATGCAATCTCTGAGTAAAAGTCTTTTAATGTATATGAAGAAAACCATAAACCTGAATGTACAACAGATGTTCCACTATATATACACATATGTATGTTTATAACATACTCTCTCCCACCCTCTCTATGCATATCTTACAAAGGCTATTATATATTTTAAGTAAGCTAACAATGGGCGGTTCTGACATTCCGTATAAATTTCCAATATGAGCGAGTAACATCTTTCAGCCCAGGAATCCTGTGCTAACACCCATGTTCCATTTTTCAGTGGGCAATATCATTACTTTAATACCCTTGAGTGATTAGGGTATTTTAGAATGTTACTGCAGGAATGCTAACTATGTCCCAGGCAGAAGCTGAGGAACATGGCCTGTCATGGCATTATAATTTCAAAGGGATTATACCAACATAAATTGAGAGTCATCATGCTGTGACTGTACAGTTATATACATTGCTACAAATGTAGATTGGGTTCAATCCGTAGAGGTAAACACATCTGTATGAGGGAAATGGACAAATATGTATTATAGGAAAACTTACTGGTTAACTGTGTTCTCTCTATTACCTACATAAATCTATCCACATTTTCTAATGAATATGGTGTGATATTTACTTTTCACACAGGAATGAGGCAAGACACAACTTTCATAGTGTTTGCAAAGTGCTATATAAGTGCAAATGATTGATAAAGCCAGTGAATGGCAAAGAGCCAAAGAATATTTAGACTGAGAAGTGCTTAATCCAAGGGCCTTTAGAGAAAGCATTTCTCTTGTAGCTTCTTCATAGTTCACAAATCAGGAACTGGAAGCTTTTTACATATTCTTGCATATTGAGAAAATGAAATAATTTAGCAGCAAATAGTTGACCCATTTTCCTATCTCATGAGATATAAAAATAAAATAGACACATGATCTGTAACTATCACACAGCAAATTCACAGGATTTTTCTCTCTTGTAACTAAATAATGATCTCTTTTTCTTGACTAGGTTTTGTGGGCTTGTACTATGTAGTGGCATTTAATATTATTGCAGTAGTTCTCTGCCACTAGAATGTCTCAAAACAAGAAATTTCTGATTAATAAAAGACATTTGTCCAGCATCATATACATCAAGGGTGTATTTCTTAAAAGAAGATAACACAGAAAAATTGGTGCTGACAGAAATAAATAACTCTAAATTACTCTACTTTGTCCAATAACATGATTAGATTCAAGGATTTTAAAAATTGTTTAAGGTACCTTATAGTCACAGCAGCAAATTCTATCAAAGGATTTGTTTTCAAAAACCTCTAACTGTGTAAACTTTGTCACCCACACAAAAATCACACTGGTTTTCGCGAAGCTGCAGTTTCAGTGTGGGAGACACTTTTTGCTATTATGTTTCGCATCATTTTTTGTACATCATGCTTTCACTCCAAGGGTCACTAAACAGGGATTCATTTCAGAAGCATGATTGGGGCTTAATCTGTTAGTTTTGTCTTGGTAGTATATCTTCCCATCTAGTTTGAAACTCTGCTGAAGAGATAATTATAGAACAGAGTCACCAATACCTGATTTAAGCAGTTTTCCACAAAATCCAAAGGAGGCTTTCCACAACACAAGCTCACAAATTGTAAAGATGGAGGAAGCCAAGGGAGAGGAACAGAGAAGAGAGGCTAAGATTTTCTTGACACGGTTGAAAATATATATTAAGTCCACAATTCCATCCATCATGGTGGAAAAACACTTTTTGCTGCCTGCCATTGTGTTCTTTGCTGCCATCATTGAGAAGACAATTTTTACCAGTTGTTAAACCAAGTCTGCAAGATTTTGATGGGAGACAAAGATGCCATAAGAATACTCATCTGGAATGCAGAAGAATCAAAGATTAAATAATTTCCTAATTGGCTTCTCAGAAAAATTGAAGCAGGACGTTTCTCTCTCCACCTTTGACTACTACTGGAGTATGGTGACACCTCTCCTCCCAGGCAAACCCAATGGCCAGCCAGTGCTCAGATGAAAAGGGACAGCACCAACCTAATATTTTGGGAGACTGATTTTACAGTCTGGTTCTCACAGCTCAGGGATATAGGAAATCCAGGTTCATATTTCCATTCCACTGGCTTTAAAAGATCTGAGATTTCTCCAGTGTGGGACAAAACCTAGCCCAGAAATCTTTATATGATTTACCAAAACTGAATTCTTGTTTCCTGACCAGACTTAAATAGCACACAAAGCAGTATCTGAAACTGTATTTAATTTAACACCCCACTAGGAAAGCTCTCTCGTGTCTTATACATAATTCCATAGCGATAGCTTAATATCTAATCACCTGCTTATGACAATTACTATGAAAGGACCCCTAAAGGCTAGGAAAATTAAAAGCTTTCTTGCTCCTGGTCTGAGATTCAGATTTTACCTAAAAGGTGAAAATAACAACAAAATATTATATTTAATTCTTTTTAATAACAACAACAAGAACAACATGCTACCATTACTAATTACTATCATCAGCCACCACTACTAACTTGGAGGTGGTAAGAAGAAAGGAATGAACCATAAATCTTAATGTTTTAGGGAACAGACTAATTCAACATAAAATAAGAGTATGAAACAGTTGAAGACATAAGTAGCATCTTCAAATGAAGAGTCATTCCAAGAAGTAACATTATTAAGATTTTATTTGAATATTAGAGGAATCTGGAGATTACAGGGGTTAAGTGGCATCTTTGCCAAGATTATTTTATTCAGGCTGTATATGTAAAAGGAGCATGCTAAGATAATAAAAGAAGGGAAGAAGTTTCTACCAAGTTCCTAGTATATGGATCCTTAGCATCCATGGCCACAGATCAAATATCTGTAGGAAGTTACTCAAACTCTTCCATGGCTTTCAAACTGTCAGTTTAGTACAGGCATTCTGCCTGTTCAAACAGAAATTTTGGCATAGGTTAAATCTATTAGTAATGATTGTCAATCATATCACCAACTTCTTTCAGTTAAACACTGAAACACATTGCAGGGACTTTAAATACACTCATGTTATCCTAAGGGTTATTTTAAACTGGCATCTAAATTAGGAACTTTAGTATTATAGATATAGGTGCCAGCAATGCATGTTTTGTTGTGGGTTTAGGAAAGGGCAAGAGCACAGTAGCCTACCGCCACCAAGGCCTTTCTGAAGTGTGCAGTGAAAGAATGCCACTACACACAAACTGGTAGTTACCTTCACCAGAGAACAGAAACAATTTTAGTAGTAGACAGGGTTGGGTTTCTCCTTTCCCTCTCTAATTCTCTGCTTTCTGGGAATGTCTCTGTGTGAAGTATTATTCATCAAAGTACACAGCGTGCAGAACAGCTCAGAAGTGATTGCACAACATAAGACTGTATTTCCAAAGTGGGCACAGGCACTCCTTGTATAAATCACAGTTGCAGGAGTGACAGGAAAAATGTACAGAAGCATAAACTGTGTTGTTAAAGGTTTTAGTAAATCATCAGAGCCTTGAGGTTGTTTGGGGATTTTTACTTGATGCAGTTACTGGCTGCTGGCTCTCCTGTTATCAGATTGAAAGCACAGGGCAAAATTGGATGTTGTGGAAGCTGGATGCTGTGGGCAGGTTCTACTTGGTCCAATTACATGCACATTAGTGCTTTAGAAGGAAAGTTTTGTCTCCAAAGAATATGGCAAAATCAACATGATTCTCTAGCTGGATCACAGGAAATCCAAGGGCCTCCTTGTGGGCTTCAGCAATAGAAATTATAATTGTGGGAAAGTAATTTAAAATTCAGTCCTAACATGATTTTTTAAGAGCAAAAATCTATAACTACATTTCAAACTACATGGCACTGTGATAAAAATACAGAATAATCATTCCTCAACAACAACCCACGTCTTACTCTACAAAACTCGGACAGATCAATTAAGAATATGAGATGAGAAATATGATGTTTCCCAATTTATTTGCACATGCACACACACAAAAACCAACAACAATAAAAAAAAACCAAACTAACAACAACAATAAAAATGCAACAAAACAAAGCCAAAACCAAAACATCTACAACAACAAAAAAACAAAACAAAAAATTACACCCGGATCTGAAAAAAGCCACAGAATAGTTCAGAGCAGCACTTACAGAATATGCGAGTTCTTATGAGTGATACATATTTTGAGAATTATAAGTTTAAGTAAATTGATGATTGGTGAAAAGTTTTCTTTTTGAGACCCTTGTTTCACTTACATATCAAACATTAGAACAAAAATGGAATTGTTGCCCACTGAAACCCCTACCTCATAGTATATTAGTAGAAGTCAGTTTTGGTTGCTTTGGAAATTCTGAGGGTTCTGGATGAGAATTGCTGACACCTTTGCATATGGCCAGGTTGGACTTACAGGATACTTCCCACAACTTTGAAAGTGGTAATGGACCAGATCACTACCCATTTTGTCCCCAGAGAGCAGAGTATGTAAAAAACATATACTTCCCTGTGCTATCACTCACTAGGTAGAATGCCACCCAGCAAGGCAGCTTGACATCCTAAAAAGCTGTATGCAAAGGCCTAAATTCTTCAAACTGTATATACCATATGTACAAATTTATGCAGTGTACTATAGTGCTGGAGCTCACCAATGTCACTATTGGTTGGAGCTTTTATATGAACTCTGTTACACACCAAGACAGAACTGTTTTCCATGTAATCTTCAGAGAGTTCTGCAGGAAAGTGGAAACAAGGAATCTGAAGATTCATTTCAGTGCCAGTTAGCAGGAATCTTAAAGATTATTCTGTTACGTGTATTGCACTGCACAGCTGATTTCAAAGCTAAAAATATGCCCATGAATTATGTCTTTCAAGCCAGTTTTCTTGATAAAATGTGGAAATGCATTCCAAATGGTTTTATCAATAGAACAAAATGTATGCACTGTCTATATTGAAATGGGGGAAATCCAACTACTGAAAAAAGACCAATAACTTGATTAGGCAATTTTATAAGTTCATCTTCAGTGTTCAGTAACTGTGTGACTGTGGTAAGACATCAAACAGCAAGGGAGTGCACTGATGTTGTTTAAACATGACAGTAATATCTGATCACAACCTTAGGAAAAAGGACTCAAATTTTATTCAGGCTAATAACAAACAGATTTTTATTCCCAAATAAGGATAGAATTTAATAGAAAATAATTCCTAATATTGGGTAAAAAAACCTTTCCTGTAAAAACATGAAAAATAGTTACAATTCTCAAAGAACTGCTAACCAAGAAGACTACAGAGACCTCAGTTCCTACTTTGCTAGTGAGTAGTGAAGTGTTTCCTTCTCAATAAACACTGCCACAGTTTCTTTCACACATGCTGGCCTATCGATTGCTCTCCACAAGGCTTTAATCACAGGTCACAGCATTTGTAGATACATCCAGCTATGCATAAAACAACACAGAACAAAACAAAAGTGTGGAAAATAAAAAGCCCACCTTCATGGCCCGTACTAGTTGCAAGTGATTATTTGAATCCATATTGTATTTGTGACCTGCAGATCTGTAACATTTACAGACTTACTATCTAAGAATCTTTCTTTGTCTCTGTCTCCACCTCCACCACCACCTCCAATCTGCTTTAAATCTCCCTTAAACCATTTCCTAAACAGTCCCATCATATTCCTCAGTTTTTTCTCTCACAGCTCCCTCTTGTTTCCAGTGTGCACCTGCCTTTCTGCATTGACTCAGGGCCATTACATTTTGGCCCTCTCGCAACCACAGATGGACCTTCTGGATTCCATCCTCGGACTCAAAGCCAAAACAAGAATAACACACATTTCATTTTCTGTCTTTTTATATGTAAAACAGTATATTTCTTTCTTGATGAAGAATTAGGACTCCATCCCAAGTCTGTGTATATTTGTGAAGTCAACTAGGTCTACATCACCTTCAAGGTTTAATGATAATTTTGAATAATAAATACATTCCTATGCTATGTTCCTCCTGTCAGTTTTGCAACAATATAGTTACCTCAGAGAAGAGAAATGATGCTTAGCAAATATAATTATGCTTAACAAAGCATAATATATTTTTTAACAAGAAAAGCATATCGTCACTTTGCTTTTCTTCTTTTCCTTCTGTCACACAAACTTAAAACTGCCTTGTATTTCTGGCTCATATTTTAGAACAAAATTAGATAATGAAGATTTTCTTCAGTGTGCCATCAGTCTCAGTGTGCCATCAGTTACACCAGCACTGTAATGCAGGGCTGTTCAAAAAGTTTTTTGAGGTGAGGGGGAAATAAATATGCCTTTTCAAATATTACATATAAATCTATCCTTCTCCTATAGGATCTTACCTATTCTGATGAGCTGGGTAAATTGAACAACTCCTATAAATAGACAGCTTGCCAAAAACTGTGCTTCTATTATTAGATATTAGATAGATGACAACTAATCAGCATTCACTTTTCTAATTGCACTGCATCTGGATTCTTCTGAGTCCTCTATAATTGTGTCTTTTAGGAGAGGAAAAATGGGAAAGGAAAGCTCTGCCAGTTTTATTTGCACATCTTTGCCAAAATTATGATTTAATAGCAATAAAATTTCCAGCAGCAAGGCAATTTTTCCCTGTTTTTATCCCAAAGTCATATCAAGTGAACCTGAATCAATGATAAATGTCTACATTAAAACCATCATTGCTAATAGTATTCTATATCATTCGTCTTTTGTTCAATGTGACCAAATTACAATCAGCACATGACTATAGCTACTTGTGATTAATGATGGTTTTACTTAGTAACTGACAGTGAAGCTTCTGGGAGGAAAATGGCAATATATTTCAAAATTCAAAGCTATAAATTTTGGAAAAAAATAGCTCTATTTTCAAAGCTGTTAACATGTCTGCTCCTGCTTTTACCACTGTCAGACTGAAGTGCTTAAAATTGCTTAAATTTTGAAGGGATTATTCCTCTCTTCTCAGGGTGGAAGTTTGGGCTTAGGAGGTCTTAAATCCTTTACAGACTATACACAATATTTCAGAAGAACTAGAGGGTATGCAGGGAAGAGTGTTGCAATTACTCAGGAAAAAAAATTAATGACCTGGAATAAAGTCTCTCTGAGAGCATGGTAAATTAAAAAATTATAGATAACCTTTATGAATGAATGAATTAAAGAGTAGACTTTGTGAAACACTGGAAGAAAACTGTAAAAGCTTTCACTTGGGAGAAGCTGATCTTGAAAAGGTCAGAAGTGGATAAAAGCCATTTTTACCATCTGATGGCCACTCAGCAGCTTTAGGCTGATGTTTCTTAGTCTGGCACAGATGTTCACATCCAAACAACATTTCTGCTGATAATCTCAAGAGTCTGATCAAGCAGAAAGCCTTCCCAAGCCTCTTGCCCACAATTATTCTGATACTGAGCAGCTGGGCAATGTATGACATACCTGTGTCACCATTGCCAAATTTATTATAAGCCCAAGAAACCTCTGTCTTTGGAACTATCAGTCTGTAAATTGTGTCAACACTATGACTATCTCAAACTGGGAACAAAGTAAAAAGAAAAGAAGGTATGTGTTTTAGGTGGGAATTGCTGCAGCATTTATCAAAGAATGATTGTTGCTCTCTACTCCCTACCCCTTGAAGAAGGCAGCAAAAAACACCTCTACCTCTCTGGGAGCCAAGTTCTTCTGACTCAGAAGAACTTTATAAAAAGCCTGTTTTGAAGGCAAAACCCTGGATATAAGTGAGGTCTCTATCAAAACTTCAATATTGTACCCTAAATCTCCCTATACAAGAAAAAATATCCGTACCTTTTTTTAAACATCTTATTAACAGACAAATTTTTGAATACATGCAGAGCAAGGGGAACTGCCTCCACTAGCTGTTCCTGTGATCTTTTCCTCAAATAATTTTTCTGTCTCCATTTTCTGATAAGTTAATTTGGGATAATTCCATTTACCTAGATTCAAGTAACTGCATTAACTGTCTTATGTTCACAAAATCAGTATGCAAACTAAATGTGTGACTGTTCATAGTGGGTTTTCTTTTCCTGTGGATCAGTTATCTAAATACATACAAATGTGTATTCACACACGCTCTCGCTCTCTCTCTCCTCCACATTTTGAAGTAAAGCAACTGAGAAGCATAAATAGTTTTTCCATTTTTGAGCAAGAGAAGGAAATGTCATTATCCGCTGGAATTTCACAGCATTTGCCCTTTCCTTTGTTATTCTTGAGACCCAATACAAAAATCAATCAATGAGCTAAAGTATCACTTTCAATTTGTGGCAGTTTGCTTCCCTCTGAATGATATTATATAATTGATATCAGCTTTTACATGAATGCTATGAGTAACATGTAACTATAGAAACATAGTTTCTTAAAACAATTAATTAGTTGATCTTTTAAAATTAATTCCTACTGTGACTAGAAGTGACATCTAGGAGACTGTTGAAGGCTACAGAAAAAAATTTTTGGTTCTCTTTTCCTTTTGTTTTAACTAATAAGTAAGGAGTTGTTTCAATTTTTTTTAATGGCAAAGATCTGTGCATCAGTTCTGTGTGTGGATGACCACTGTTATTCTCCCCCCACTAAGGTTCATTATTAGACATGCACCAGAGAAGCTGGGTTGTCTGTGTTTAATACACTTGAGTCACTACTAATGCTGATGCAGATCACCACACAGCTTATTTTCACAAATCTCAGAGTTTAAAATTGCAGAAAGGCAATGTCATACAAATTGATAACACATTTCTTGGAAACCGAGCAGGTTTGATCTGCAGGCTATTGTAATATTTGTATTACAAAACCCTTCAGTGCAAAAAATACTTTGGTTAATTCTGCTTCCTGTAAAAATTAAAGGCATCTTTATGCTACACTACTCTTAGTTCCAAAACTGACACAAGGTAACACAACTGTGAAGACACAGTTAACTACATATGTAATATTTTGTAGCAGAACTACTTACATAAGGTTCATTTTGGTTTTAGTGCATAAATTCATTTATTCTTGCTGTAATTTTGATAAGAATCAACAATATAAGCCAGTGAATTAAAAATAAAGACATTGCCTGCAACTATTTGTATGGAGATAACAAATACTTAGTGACATTCAGACCTCATTGCAAATCTGTAGAAAGTGACCTTTGCAGTGACTTACAGGAATGTAAATCTGCAAATGAAATAAGTGAAGTTTACACCTAATTACTTATTCAGAATTTTCCAGTGAAAGTGCTGCATACCATAGAATAATAATATATGAAAAAGCACACTCTTTCCTCCTTCTGATGCTGCTATTTACAATGATTTTATTTCATCTTTTGTAGCAATGACTTAGTAGAGCATCTTAAGAGGCAAAGCTTTTTCTCCACGATTAAATTCCATAAAATTCAGCACATAAGAAAAACTACCAGCTGCATTATAACACCCTCAGACATGTAATACTCTTCATTTTTGTGACCATTTTTGTTCTCCCGATTAAACTACTGGGATCTTAATTGTGTATTTTGACAAGAACAGTATCACATTCAAAAATCATTATTAGTTAACATTCTATAGCATCAGTTACCCAGCCTATCACAAGATAATGTGCTATCATTTGGTAAGGTTTGACTTTCAGATTAGTTTTAAAGCCAAGAAGTTATCATTGCATAGAGGAGAACAAATTATATCAGTGAGGTTTTGTGGGGGGAAAAAATCAGAAAACTTTATTTTGATAAGGAAAAGAAAAGCAATACAAATGGCTGGTGTCTGCATTGCCTTAATAGTTAAGTTGTGGTGAAGCCTGAAAAATATCATAAGACGCTAGCAACTATGCAGTGTTTGGGAAGTTTTCTTCCCAAAATACCAGCTTCTTTGTGATTTGTTTTATTTTGTGTTTTTCTTACCAAAACTGATGCAGAAAATTGCTGTCCCTTTACCGTGCTATTTTTTGATTATAACTATTACTGTCATCAGATCTGTCATCTAGTAGCAGCCAGAGCTTTCTCCTTAAAAAAAATACTTCTAAACACCTATTACTTATAGCTGTAGTTTGCTGATGAGGCTGACAGCTGGACTGGGGGCCTCACAGATTTAGACCTAAAGACAGTCAGAATTTACCTGTGAGAATATTACAGTGAAATTTTACAGCTTCAGTGAAACCCACAGAGAAGGCCAAGAAGATGATCAATGAGAGAAGATGTTCTGGACACAAGGAGAGGATATCCTTTTTATGGGACATTAAGAAGGAAGAACTTGTGGATAATATGTAGCAACTATACCTTTACTTGTATAGCTAATTGTTTTACTGCCTGAATGGTCAGTGTTTGTTAGACAGCCTTGTCATTGTTTGCTAAGCAGCCAATCTCAATAGGCTACAGCAATTGTGAAGAGGTAGAAGAATAGCAGTAGAGAAAGCAAAAAATCTTTCTATCTCTCTTGACTATGGATTACGACTAATGTGTGCTGTTATGTCTGCCTCAACAAAAGCCACAGTTTGCATATCAAAATTTTTGCTGGGAGGGAGTTATTCATCTAACCTGGCATATCAGCCCTGAGGCCAGTGGTTTACTAATTTCAGATGAGAAAAGACATATTCTTGTGACTAACAATCGACACCTTGCACAGAGTCAATAAACTACTAAGTGGTGCCACACGTATGCAAAAAAAAAAAAAAAAAAAAAAAAAAAAAAGCAAAAAAGCAGATTTCAATTACTAGTCTTCATTCATGGGAGAAGAGGCACAAAATATCTGTCTTTGAAGAGCCAGTCTTGTAAAACATTAAAGAAATTTAACATTAAGCATGTAAATACTCCCACTGATGGCAGTGGAGGTCATTTCAGTCAGCAGCACTAGTGTCTGCTTAAATGACAGATAAATGAGGACACCAGTTCGGGGAAAGTGAAAAAATGGCATCTATTTAAGCACTGAACATCTGAGGCCCTACTTGATAAAAATGTGTCACAGAGCAGCTTAACTTTGGATACTTTTTGGGGTTTTTTATTGTGTCAAGAATATCCCTGTTTTTATCCCTAAACAACTTGTAATTTCTTCGTGTTTCCTGTCAGAATGCTCTTATTTTGTTCCAATAATACTAATAGTCATCATCATCATCAATATCTTGATATCTTATGGCTGTGTGCTTTCATTAGGATAAAAGATTTAATTCCAAAAAAAATTTTGGCCTAGGGCTCCTCACTTGTCTGATACTGCCTTTCCCATTACTTCATTAAGCTTCCTTTCCTGTTCTAGCTTCCTGTAATCCCAGAAAGCTGCCCATGGCACTGAAAGTTTACAGCTTGGATTTTGTATAGTTTTGTACTTGTTAATATTTTATTCATTGGTTTTAAATGCTCAAAACTTTTGTGTGTATAGGATAACATTTCAGACCATAATGTGATGTGATGCAAGGTGCCTCTGAAAGGTTACGAAAGGCTCCAGAAATTTGCAGAGGCATTCTACCTTGCACCTGGGGTGTCCTGTACTCTGGCATAGCATTATGTCACATGAACAGCTTTCAATACCTTTATTTTTCCTGGGAATTATAGAGAATAAGAGCAGAGACTGAGCCCCAGAAGTAAGTCTTAAGTTATGACATTAGAACTTTTTTCTTTAATTACAGAAATTTGAGTTCCATAGAGAATTAGATTTGCCTGGGATGCCCCTGGGGGAGCTCTTCCTACAGAGGAGGTAGATGCCACCACCCAGAGACTCTTTTTCTCCTGTGCCAATGTGTGTGTATGTGTTTATTGCATAAACTACAAACTATAAAGAAATTTAAGAAAATACTGAGGAAATATTTTTAATTTTCCCTGTTTCTTTGTGTTATTTGAATGTCATCTTGGAGAGGAAGAGATATTAAAATGTACTAAAAAGAGCATAAAATATTGGTATGTATGAAAAGACTGAAAAATCTGAAGACACAGGCAAAAATATAATAAAACTCTTCCAAAGCCATACTCTCAAAGCCATGTTCACTTTGCCACATTTATTACATTTACACCTTGTCTTTACACAAGAGCCAATATTTGCATGGAAAATGTCATCTCTTTGTCATATATCTTTGCTAAATGAATGTAAAATCTAAGCAAACCTGAAACTTCAATGTAGATTTTTACTCACGGGTAACTGAAGTCAGAATTAACTCCTAATAGTTCATTAAAAGTGGAACTATTAATCAAACCAAATGAAATTAATAACTCCAACTGTCCAGTTAGCACTATAACTTCCTAATTAATTTCCAAGTCACCAGGTAATATGTTTAATGTCTCAGACAGAAATGTGTACAAGGAAAAGCAACATGATTATTGCAGTACTTTCTAAATGTCCTAAGGTTTTGTTCCATACCTTTTTGGTTTTATCCTTCCTTTTTTTTAGTTTTGGTTTATTTATGTGCTAACCTGAACTGCACACCAGTCTTTACTTACAGGGATTTGGGATACTTTTGCTTCAGAGAGATGTTGAAATGAAAGTGCTATCCACAAAAAAGAGCACTCTGACTTTGAATTTTCTTTGGCAGCAACACTTGACCTTGGGTTTGGAAGTTAGCCTGCTCAAATTATTCATACATAGAATTGAATAGGTTTTGCACAAATTTGGCTGTGCCAAATTTTCCATGGGATAGTGTTTACATGGGGAGTGAAAGCTCTCATATAGGGTGTCCAGGCATTTTTGGGATGTTGACAGAAGTATCTATTGTAAGGTCCTTGTAAGAACATCTCCAGAGAAATTAGGAGTTTCAGCCCAGCTGGTCTATAGTCCAGCATGATCACTGTAGCGCATGCAGAACTCATTTCTATTTATGATCTTTAATAATGCATAAGATATCTCCTGATTTTCTGAACTATATAGAAAAGATTGTCCTACGTGACCATATCAGTTTAGACTATATCAAATTACCAATGTGTGGTAATCAATTCTATAGCAAGGACTGACAGGGAAGTACCTGCCATAGCCAGCTCACTCACCCAGGAAATTTACCAATACATCTTAAGCATAAAGGTTGTGCCTAGCTGTTGGTTTGTGGGTGTCAGGAGCTGCCTGAGGTACTCTCCAGAGCTGTCTGGGTTTCTATAACAGTGAGTCAAATGCTTTACTGTGAAGCTGGCTGCCATAGTAGTCCTCACCTTGTTGCAAGTCAATCCTTTGTCTCCACCTGCAAAGCTGTAACTGGAGAATCCCTGACATAACAGGGAATTGCTAAGTGTCATGGATATGCCCTTGCATACACACAACTCAGATTTTCCTCTGCACTACAGCTGTTACAAGGCCAATTTTAATTCATCCTCACATCTCCATTATAACTTACATTCCCTGGATCTTCGTGTCACAGGTCAAATGCTGCAAACTACCTTTGCAGTATCACCAAGTTAAAAAATTAGTATTATCTGTGGTCACCACTGGAATTCACACAGGCATTCAGTACCTGGCTTCCCACAGGTATTCCAGAAATTGATATCTTGCTTTCAAAAGACTTCAGAGAAGACAGTTTACAAATAGCTGGGAGGTACACATAAGTCTTTACCCAGAAAATATCTGCATAACCATCTAGGTAGGCCTAACCATATATGCAATCTGGACTGCTAGATATGAAAATAAGAAATATGGAATTGTGAGAAAAGCAGTGACCAAATAAGTGAATACTCAAAATTCTAAGGAGTTCACAGTAATTTATTTACTGAAATAAGAAGCTATTTACATAATAGCTTTAACAGCAAAAAGTAAGTGAATATCTAAGCATACTCAGTATAATTTACAAATGTAAAACAAGACTTTAACTGTTTATACACTGGAATGTAAGTAGCTAATTCTGCATATGTCATGGGAAGATTTTCTCATTCAGATCAGCTGAGGAAGAAAAGAATCAAGTTAAAAATTTCCAGTCAGTTGTGGATCCATTTCTAGCAGAAGTCCTCCCTCTGTGCTTCTTCCTCATCTCAGGAGCAATTGACCAACCTACACAGCTACTGCTCTCAGCTCAGCTCTCAGCTTTCTTCCCTCTCTTAATCATTTGTTGCCATCCAAGCTAAAAATGGCAATGCTCTTTTCACAAGTTCTCCTATTTCAGTTTTCATTCCTAGGCAGATTCCATCTAATGGGATCAATTTAAGGATATTACTTCTAACAATGTTTTCTTGAAGCTACTCCAGTGTCTGTCACTTTGCTTCCCACTGATTAATCCCTAGCTAGTTTGTGTTGCACCACACCCAGGCTCTGCCCACTAACAATCTTGCAAGATTATACAGTGCTACTACACCTCCTCAGCCTTCTAAGTGTATTTTGTGAATTATTTCTTTTTTTCCTGTAAGATTAGCTGAAGAATGCCTTTTTTATAAAGGTATGTCCTGCCTTTACAAAGTCTTTCAGCTACTAGCTCATCATTTCTGCTCAACACCAGAGTATGATGAGTTTTTCTGGTAGTACCATCTTAGGGCATGTAGTTATGGCAAAGTAAGGGATGGAGAGAGAGAAAAAAATAAATATTCACCCAACTGAGCTAGCTAAACTTGTCTTCTTCTTAGACAGAAGTTCAGTAGCATTATTTAGGCTAAGTGAAACCTCCTTCTTCTTGGTTTAAAATAGCCCTAGACACTGAAAAGAAAACTTACAGTCTTTCAAATGCACTATCATTATTACTGCTGTCATGGCAGATCAAATAATATTTTCCTCCTTCTACTCTCACAGTTTCTCACATATGTATACATAAAACTATATATGTCATGACCTGAAAAACCCAGCCACGTGTTAGAGTGGATCTTGAAAATATAAAAATAGCCCACAACTTATGTAATTTGCCCAGTTTGGAGCAAAGATCTCTCAGAGTATGTTGAAATATTTGCCTGACCTTGTCTAGTTGAAAAGATAAGGAAATACTGAAAAGCCTCTGCAACAGTGGTACATGGTTAATGTATGTTAATTTTTTGATCATTCACAGACAGATAATGAAGAGATAATAATAAGATAACCTTGCCAGATTACTTTAGTCCCCTCTGCCTGTCAATGTTTTCTTTTTATCTCACATTTCTACATCCACCACTGCATAGTTTGCATCATCAGTCTTTGACTGTTGACTTAACAATGACAAATAAAATGTTAGTGCTATTTCATACATCCATCAGGGAAATTCCCTGAATTCTTGCCGTTCAATATCTCAAACATCCACTCTTCAAAAAATCTACATATCTGACAAGGAGGACACAAACTGTCAATATGGAAAGAACAATTTTCCTTATGATGTTAAAATCATTCTAATCTACTTTGCTCTTAGCTTCACTTCAAATGATCTAACATATCTGCTTTGCTGTAAAAACACAAACTGAAATGCTCTTATAACAAACCTGCAGATTTTAAATTTTTAAAATAAAAATAAGTTGATATATAGAGACAGCCAGTCTGTCAATTATGAGATTCCTAGGAACCTTAGTCTTTATATTTCTGGATCTGCTCATGACTGAAACCTAACTTTCTCTCACTATGGATGCAAAGATCATCTGAGCCAAGAGTTAAGTCTTTATCTTTTGACTGATTTACATACCCAAAGAGGAAGTTGGAAAAGTCTCAACCATCATGTAGATAAAATTTGTCACCTTGCTCCTTTTGCTGCATATTTTATCTTCATTTTGACAAGGTAGAGTCTGGTGGCTGCAAATGAAGAGCTAGCACACAAGAGTTATAGAGATTTGAGACTAAATCCAGCAAGGCTCAGAAATTAAACCACTACATAATAACTAATTATTATAACTACTAGGAAAAAAAAATAAAAACAAAAACAGAAAACCAGTTAATTGAACATTTGCCTTTTGCAACACAAAGTTTTAGAGAATTTGAACTTTTCTCCTAAAAATCAAGGAAGTCCAAAATAAAAGTGACTAAATCTGTGCAGTTTTACACACTATCATATAACCTGTGGAACACCTGCAGAAATAATAAAATTGCTGTTTGGGAAAATACAGTATACATATTGCTGCATTCCAGAGACAAGGTGCTGCCTATGTGATGCTAAGGTTAGATTGTATGGTTCTTACTTTACATTAATCCTACCTTGTCACAAAAACTAGTCACAAACATCCACACCTACAATTAGATTTTGGATTTTTTAGCACCATTCAAATGTTTTACCAACTTTAACATGCTTCTATGTCTAACTTCTTTGCAATATATTCATCCCTGGATAATTTCTAGACTTCCATGATTTTATCTTTAGAAGGCTACTGTTTCTTTCTACTGTCTTTCTTTTTTTTCCCCTTCCCTTGTGTTTGTTTTGTTTTGTTTTGTTTTGCTTTTTAATTCAGAAACTGGCCTGGTCTCTCAGCATCTCAACATTAATGGCAGGATGAGAATTCCCAGCTAAACCATATTTCTCACAGCATTTTCTACAGCATAAAACTCCACAGAGCTTATTCAGTGCAGTATGCATTATGACAGCAGTTTCCTGAATTACACCCATAAGGCAATGTGCAGGTTTGACTCATTACTGTTAGTTTTGGTGTTGATTTTTCTTGTTTTCCTTTTCTAATTGCTAAATATATTGTGACAATCTAGCCAAAAAAACCCAAGACATTTTTGCAATTCAGATATCATTCATAGACTAACCTTTTTTATTGCTTAGGGAAAAAAATAATTTTTAGAAGGAAAAAAACTTTTAACGTTTCCCATGGAAATTGTGCATGGAAAATTAACTGGAAGTTTTTTCTATGAAAATGATCAAACCTTTAGAAGCTGCACTTTTCTTACGAACTATTTCTATGAAAAATTCTGGAATCAAGATTTAAATCTCCCTTTTATTTCCATCATTAGTCTTCAACTTTACTTTCTATTTTCTATGCCTTCAGTTTCCACTTATCACTATTTCAATACAGAGAGTTCAGTCTTCCATTTGGTTATTATTCACCTTTCACCTAACTCTTACCTCTTTCCTATTACAAAAACCCTCTCCATAAATCATGTCCTACCTCTGCTCCAATCGTTGCTGTCCATAAAGCGCCTGGTAAGATTTACTTAAGCAAATTTTTGTGCTAGAACAATTCTTTTACTCCTGGGAAAATCATCCAAATCATCTTTGTGATAATGAGTGGTTAAGAAATTCCCAGAAAACGACATAATTTTTATTTCTAAACACTCCTCTGTAAAAAAAAAATCTTCACAGAATCACAGAATAAGCTGATTTGGATGGGACCTGTAAGGACCATTGGGTCCAGATTCTTGACCTGCATAACACCATCCCCAAGAGTCATACCATGTGTTCAAGAATATTGTCCAAATGCTCCTTGAAATCTGTCAGGCTTGGTGCTGTGACCACTTCCCTGGGGAGCCTGTTCCAGTGCCCAACCACCCTCTGGGTGAAGAACCTTTTTCTAATATCCAACCTAAACCTCCCCTGACACAACTTCAGGCCATTCCCTCGGGTCCTGTCACTGGACTGTCACTCTGGTCTGGTCACCACAGAGAAGAGGTCAGCGCCTGCCCCTCCTATTCCCTTCACAAGGAAGTTGGTAGATTGCGATGAGGTCTCCCCTCAGTCTCCTCTTCTTCATATATATGAATGACTTTTACCTTCTTGCACCTCTGAATGAAAAAGCCTTACTTGTTTGTGGCCTTTTTTTTTCACTTGTTAATGCAAAGTTGCATTTTTATTAAAATACCTTTAGCATATCAATTCTGGAATTTTACAGAAAACTCTTATGCCAAGATATTTTCTATACCCCTACAATTTTTTAGATTTTGTAGAAATACTACCCTGCAAGCAACTACAGGGATCTTTCCCTCATATGATTTGTGATCCACTGCTTGTAGTATTTACTCACTGTGACACATAAGCTTCCTGCTAAGACAAAAATTTAAAGACAAAAACATTAAACATTTTTATGGGTCATCTACAGGAGGAAAATATTTTATCTGAAACACAGAGTGTATTAGCATTGTGGGTATCACATTTCCTTTCTCCTCACATTGTCTTTATGAATCAGCCTTCAACAGTGGGTTATACCAGGTATCTCTGTTACTCTGCAGCTCAATTTCCGATCTCTCACCAGTTTCCTCACCCTAGTATGATTCTCATACTTCTTTTTTCCTCTTAATACTACATGGTCCTCCAAAAGTTCCCTGACTTCTCTACTGTACATTGCTCTCAATTTCTTTCCATTTAGCAGTCTACATTCCTGTCTTCATACCTGTAACTCTTCTGACTAGAAAACTGCAAAGTTGTCCCAAAGAGCAGTGATGTCTTTCTATTTTTTAATATTAAATATCCCTTCTTTCACTTTGTTTCATGGAAAGATTCTTCTCTTTTGCCCTTTTCACATTTTTTCGGTTGCATGTCAGCCAAGGCAACTGTTCTGGTTTCATTCAGCAAACCCCCAAGGTTTTAATTTTCTTTTCTGGATTTCTTTGGAGATAAGAACTTGTTAAAAACCCTCATGAATTTTGACATTTGTTATAACTTCATTCCATTTAATACCTAGAATTGTTCTTAGGCATGTACTTTCAAAGACGTTGAGATGCCTTTCTACATCATTGCTGAAGTTCAAGCTGTCACATCTAAATATTAAGACGAAAACATGGTTTGAATGGAAATTTTATATATAAATGGCATATTTTAAAAAAAATTGGAACAAAAAAGAACTCTTCATATATTATGAAGATTGCAAAGGGTAATATTTAGAACTCTGATTACAAAAAAACTTTACAGAATGAAAAACAAACCTGTGTATACAATACCTAAAATAGCAGTTCTAGAGATTATTTTAAAATATACACAAAGTCTCCCTTACAGGAAAGAACTAGGCTGTCCACTGATTTTTTTAATAAAGAAAGGTGACAAACTTTCTTCCACAATGTCCTTAAACTATCCTGAATATTTTTTATGAGTTTGTCAGCACTTTAATAAGTTTTCTTCACAGTTTTCTCAATATGAAATTAGTTGAGCAGTTACATAAACCTAAGGAGAACTAGATTCTGTTCCCTTTTCTACCTAAGGGAATTTGTACCAACAGAAAAACAGAAAATATTATGTATAGCCTTTCAGCCAACTATTGCTGAGTACTTACAGGTATTGTGAAATGCAAGTTCCTCCTCATGAAGATTTTCCACTTTTCATTAAATATCTAAATGTTCCCTTAATCCTTGTTTAATGATATTTGGTTGGCTGGATGTTTTAAAAAGCAGAACAGCATCAACAGTTAAAAATTAGGTCATTTTCTTCCACAGCGTACCTGATAATTTCATGATCTAACTTTTTATGAGACATTTTTATTGGATTCAGGTGCAGTTGGTCCTGTCTTAGGTTGAGAACATGGATAAGATCTCTCATCTTTCCACCTCTTTTTAATGACTGTTCATTTCCTCTCAAGGCAAAGGTACAACCAAATCGCCGGTAACTTTAGTGAATGAATCACTGGACTGTGATGAAATGGCTGAGGAACTTGGAGAAGTTCAGCCTGGAGAGTTGGACCTTGGAGTTCTTCATCCTGGAGAAGAGAAGGTTACACAGACACCTCATAGGAACATTCCTCTTTCTGAAGGGTCCTACAGGGAAGCCAGAGAGGGGCACTTCATCAGGAACTGTGGTAGGCCAAGGAGTAATTGGTACAAACTGAAAGAGGGGAAATTTAAGGTAGAAGTTAGGAAGAAATTCTTGACTGTGAGGGTGGTAAGATACCGAAATAAGTTGCTAAGGGTGGTTCTGGAAGTCCCAACCCTGGCAGTGTTCAAGGCCAAATTGAATAAGGCCTTCAGCAAACTGGTCAAGTGAGAGGTGTCCCTGCCCATGGAAGGCAGGTTGGAACTAGATGATGTTTAAGGTGCATTCCAATCCCATAGTTTTCTATGATTCTATGACTCTAAGAAATACCATGACTTGTTTTTGAATATAATTTTCACTGGTTTTCTTAAAATTTTGAGGAAAGTTAATACTTTGGCTTTATGTGAAAAGTTTCTTACTTGAAATAAATTCTTACTTGAAACCAGTTCCCATCTTTAATTTTTTTCATTTTCAGCATCAACTATCACTTACTGAAAAATTACTATTTCTACCTCCCTGTCCCTAAATAGAGTAGAGGAAGATTAAAAAAAAAAAAATTATAACAGCTGGAAGCTAAAGCTTGACACAGCTAAATGTGTCGCAAATGGGTACTGGTGAATGTGATTGACTATGAACATGAACTGCCAAGGGGTTGCTAATCTGTTGATACCTATAAAGATTGAGGGCCACTCTGCAAGACATATCTGTCAAATGTATCATTGTACTGTGTAGATAATAAATAAGAATACCTGATCTATCTGATTGTCTCTTTGGCCTTATTATATGTAGTTATATGTAATCAAGAAGTCTTATTAGTCAGAACTGAGATTTTTTTTTCCTAAAACACCCATCTAAACATTTCCACAGGAATGAGTTGTGAGCTTATCTTAATTTTTTTCAGCCAGGAACAGTCTCATTGAAACTCAGATTGGTCACAGTGTGACTCCTGTCCATTGAAACCAAGGAGCTCAACTGAAAACTCTTTTCTTTAAGCATCTTAAGTCTCATGCCATGTTATCAACCCAGACTACTGGGAAGAACAGAGGAACTCATTCCAATTCAAAGCCTTCTGTGCCAAAGGCTATTTCTAAGCAGTCTCAGATTCAGTACAATGGTCCCAGAATATCCAGAAATCTTCTTTACACCAAATTAGTGTCAAATAATTTCTCTTTTGCTGCTTTGGAATATGTGAGTATACAATATTTAGGTGACAAAAAAGAACAATGTATATATTTTTATAGTAAATTATATTTTCATATCATCATTCAATTATAGGGCTATTTATCCAGCTGTTTCCTTCAAACAGAACTTGATCTCTTCTGAGGGACTTTAACCACTTGTAAAAATGTGAGAATTTAATTATTTTGAAACTTTAAATACAGAATAGAGTAGAATAGAATAGAAGTTTGTAGGTGTTTCCATCTGTAGTAGTATAGTTTAGTATTTCCAATATCATACAGGGTAATCCACAAATGCAGTAAGTCTAACGCAGGAATGTTCATATACAGAAAAGACAAGTATTACTGTTTAATGTTTTGATTGTTCAGTTTTATTATTTTTGTTTTACATACTTCTAAATATTAGATTTTCAGCACAAAAATATTTATGTGTATATTAAGGAATTTGTACTTATTTTATTAAGAACCATGTTAATCCTGAGTTTCCCAATAATGTCAGGGCTCTAGTTTCACTTTAAATTCTTAAATATTTAGTCCTAATCTTAATACTTGTGAGCATCTTCCATATATTCTATAGTATACTTTTGGGACATAACACCACTACTCACAAGAAGTGAGAAATTCACACAGAGTTGCATTTTTTTCTATTTGCAGTAGATTTTATTTAGATCATATTTTTGTTCTATTGAAACATTACATTTATTTCTTCTCAGGTTTTTGTCTACTTTGAAAGTTAGGGGATAAGTAAGCCAAATATTTTAAATCTCTGACTCTTGACTACAGTAATTACAGTTACGTATCCCAATTTATTATGAGACCCTGCAGAATTTTGCAAAGAGGATCATGACTTCCAAATTGCATAATAGTTTTGTTCTACATAGTCAGTATATGCATGCATGCATAAAACTTCCATTTAGTTTAATATGAACACAGTTTACCTTCCTGTGAAAAGTCAGTCAAACTCATTTGGTGTGATCACAGGAACTATCTCTGAAACAGAACATAAAACAATGGGTTTATTTTCCTTTCCAGGCCTTTACACTCCGCAGCCATGCCTTTGCTGCTTCTGTTTTTTTCAAAGGGAAGAGCTGAAGTGGACCTGTTTCTAGACATACATATGCAGTCATTTCAGCACAGTCACATCCTTTTAAAAATTAAATATATATACATAAAAGTTGATTAGAATTTCTGTGTGGAGATAATTTTCACTGCTATAAACTCAAAACCTTAGTTCAGAAACACACGCTGGGAGTACTAGGTGACCTGCCATACTACAACCACCAAAATGCTGGCATTGCCAAGGTGATTTTCCCTCTGGTCTGTACTGTCAGAGGGTTTTTCTGCTGTTTTAAGCTAACTTTCATGCTATCAGCTGTCATTTATATGTCTGAATTTTCCCTGGAGAAATTACTCCCTTCTTCAAAGAGCGGGAGGTTCCCAGACCTCTGCCCCTCTGTCTAAGTAGTCTCAAAGATGTGCCAGGCACCATCCTCAAGGACCAAAAGCAGAACTCCACCTAGCTCACAGAACAGCATCCTCAGCATGGCCATTTCCTCTGGAACCATGGCTTAGTGCCGCATCAGGCTCACTTCTGCTTTCCCCTTCAGCGGAGGTTGCCAGCACCTGCACAGAGCCAGCTGGGAGAGGCTGAGAGGATCCTCTGTGTGTACCTCTCCCCTTTTGTTGTGCCCACCCTGATGATTCTTGCTGTCACTTGAATGAGTCGATGAGCAAGAGGGGGCAAGTATAACACTATTCAGACAAGGTGGCAAACATGCAAGATACCAACAGACAAACTGAGCATGTGTAATTTCACGGATCCTATAACTACACTCAAGTAATCCACAAGACTAACCTTTTATGATTTAATTCTTTTATTAAACAGTTTAGTTCTCTTAAATGACCAAAGAATATGAACAATGTAATTTGCAGTATGGTAATTTGTGCAGGGCAACCCTCATGCAAATCCTTCATGTCAGGTCTAAAAAAATCACCTAAATATTTCAGAGATTGTTTCAACCTTTCTGGAGTTAATCAACCCTTGGCTTCTTCAGATAACGTGCTTGCAAGGATATCTGATATTGCCAGTGGAGCCATGATGTTTGCAGTGATGATACTTGTCCTGGGGGATGTGGACAGACCCCAGCTGCTTGCCCAATACAGCTTTCTCCATTGTGACCAAATACTAACAGCTCATTCCCTGCTGACCTTGGCTGATTTCAAACTACGAATGTAACTGTGCATTTTACATGTGTTGAATATTCTTATGCCTAGATCAGCCTATAATACAGCAACTTCCTTAAATAAACCAATATCTGATTTGCTGGGTTTTAATAAATAACAGGTATAAGTGGTTACTATAAATAATGACACTGATTATCCTGTGTAATCAAACTCTTCACCTGCTGTGAGACGTACCACATTTATGCAGATCAGCTGTAAGCTTTTCATCCATGAAATTATAGAATGTATAATGTGATGGGCCATGATATATTTAGTGTACTGTAATTGCTTATTTATAAAAGAGCTATCAACAGCCCACTTTAAATAAATTCAGAAATCACCGTAGGGCATTTCAAAATGAATATTTTATATGACATTTCTAAAAGATTATGAGCATTTCTTTGAACAGTAAAATTAATGGCTGTTTTGCTGTTTAACATCATCCTGTGTAGATTCAGGATAATGGCATATAAACTGTAATTACTGTATTTGTGTTTTAATTAAGAATATAATAATCCACCTCTCTCATGCTGTAGTTTTCTGAAATTAATATGGGGGACCTTTTAAAATGGTCTGTTTGCTAATAGAATTGTTATAAGAAAGTGAATGAATTAAGCTGTAAGATATATACTTGCAGGTCACTTCTAACAGGGTCATCTTGCCTATTGCATTTTAGACTCACTAGTTGATCTTCATCTTTTTCTGTAAATAAGATCTAATGACAACTGAAGGTTCCAGCTTTGCCTACGTCCTTACATACATCAGTAGCCTGCAGCGTGTCTACATAAAGAGAACTAAGTTTTCTCCTGTAGGCAGTGATGCTCCTTTTGGAAGAGGAAGGGATGAAAGAGGAGTAAAAAAATCTCTCTGAAAGAGAAATCTAAGACTTTCAAAACCCTTACTAATGAGAAGGCCAGTTAGGCCTCTATTCACTCTGACAGACTGAGAGATTTATAGGTAGATGGAAAAGCAATTTCATACTTTTAGTGACTGTCAACACCTATTCCATACCTTCCAGAGCAGTGTTATTAATAAACATGTTGATCCATGGAACAATATATCAAAATCACCCTTCAAGGCCATCATTTTCTTTTTACCTGCCCCTGTGTTTATGTAATTTACAAATAAAACTTGAAGAAAAGAAATGCCCAGAGCCTACAACTGCTGTGTTTTCTTTACCTGCCATAGAAAATTAAACTGATTACGTGTTCAGCTGCTGTGTCTTCAGCTGGATCTTAACATAATGTAAAAGTTTGTATTTATGAAACTAGCCCTGATATTTCATAAAAAAGAATTCCAAAGCCGGAAAATTAATGAAACCTGATATGGTTTTCATGTCTTGATTTTCTAGTAGCAAATTAGTGCTCCAATATGATTTTCCACAGATGGGGGTATCAATTGAGTCTCTTGCCGTTGTGGATTCTCTGGTGACTAAGAAGGTATTAACTCATGTGGCAGCATTTCCTTTAGAAGGGTCATTGTAGGACTTCTCCCACCTACTAAGTCACATATTTCAATGGAAGTGAGAGAGATCACTGACAGAAAGATCCTAAAGTCCATCTGCGAAATTTGTTTGAAGCTGGTAGAGTTGGCTGCAACTGCAGACAGAAAAGTTTATAAGGGGCAGAGACAGATAGGGGTCACAAAACAAACAAACAAAACAAAAACCTTACCTTTTTTCAGCTAAAATAAGTTTTCTACCCAGCCTGAAGCAATTTGTACAAAGAGCAAGAAGGGTAAATTATGGAAAAATTTTTCAAACAAGTTCCAATTGATACTTGAATTAAGAGCAAAGTAGAAGCATAAAGTGATTTTTTTATTTTACCAAAACTGGTTCATGTGTCCAAACTATTTTTATTCAAGTGAATTTTTCATATGCTTTTCCTTCTTGTGTTTACATGCTGTCCGTGTGATTTCATTAATTCATGTAAAATGTATTTGTCTCCTTTCTAACACTAAATTGAATTACACCCTAACAGGCAAGGAACAACAGCTGAGATGTACAGGTGCCAAAAGGAAAACTATTGGTGTGTCTTGAAGCAATTTCCCCATTGTTTTGGCTTTGCAGTGCAGGGAAATCTGCAGTTACTAGACCATTATGATTTTAGACCATGAGTTTAGTCATGGTACTAAACCATAAGTTTTCGTAGTGAATTGGATCAAAGATGTTTTGCACAGATGTTCCTGTAATTGTGTTGCATTGGGGAAATTTACTGTTCAGTGTCCCACAAATACGTATTTCCACCTGTGCAATGATCTAATACAGAAGCTGGGCCTGTAGCATAAAACGTAGTTAAGATGGCTGGCACAAAACCAGATAAAGATAATTTCTTAGAACTCTCTGTGCATGTATTTCTGTTACCATACTCCTTTGTTTCAGAACTTGACTTCCAGCTTTACTTCCAAGGAGAAAGAACAATAATTGGCAGTCTAATGGAAAGTTTTAATTTTGTCATGCTAAAGATAAGATGGAAAACATACATTTTTAACCTGTTTGGGGGAGGGGGGTGTATATATGTCTTCTTTATTTTATGTTGAGAATAGGAAGTCAGCAAAAACCTCAATATAGACAGCACCTTCCTTGATCCTGATGCACATGTTAAGTTTCTTAAAAAGTCTTAGGTCAAACGTGTGTGGCATAAGAAGTGTCTGCATGAATGAGATGAGTTTCCTTTCTAAGACACCTGACATACTTTCATTTGGAACATGCTTTAGTCATGGATGGTACCATTAATTCTCAGACTGATTTCTCATTGAATAGTCATCTTCCAGAACCTGTCCTAGTAGTGACAAAAAATCTAGTTAGTTTTTTTATTCAAAGCATTTTTTTAGTTCAAAATATATGGACCTTTGAACATCGAAGCAAGGAGAGTTCAGCAACCCCAGTACTAAAGAAGAGATATTTTTAAGTGGGCTGAAGAAAATAATGTGGGAGACTCAGGTTTTATCCCCTCTTTGATCAACAAGAAACACCCTGTTCTTCATGCAGCTCTAATTGCAGTCAATTTGAGGGCTTATTTGTGGTCTTCAACACAAAGCAGAAAGACCCAAAATAATAAAACCACACTTCTAGTGCATACTAAAACTATATGGTTGCAGTGACAAACTGCAAAGGAAAGTTGGAAAAGTCACAGAGATGGAGTTATCCTGGCAACCTCAGAGCAGCGATACCCTATGCCTGAATGTATTCACCCTTCTCCTGGCAAC
Source organism: Corvus kubaryi (assembly GCF_017639235.1). Taxonomy (NCBI): domain Eukaryota; kingdom Metazoa; phylum Chordata; class Aves; order Passeriformes; family Corvidae; genus Corvus; species Corvus kubaryi. Next base: position 42,765,318 of record NW_024582091.1, read on the forward strand.
TGAGATACAGGAAACACACACAAAGAATAGAAAAATAAGAATTTTTAGCCTATCTATAATTGATTAAAAAATCACTGATTGGTTTTGATGGTTTTCAACTGTCTGCTCAACTCTTTTCTTTTTTAAACAAATAATCCTAATGCCACTCTGACAGCCCTGGTGTCTTAATCTTGTAAATCCTATTAACCTCTCTAAATCAATATTCAAAGGAATTTTGATATAAATAAATATCAATATATATATCAATAAATTTTATCATAGATCCATTTTAAATGTTAGAATCGCTGTTTCTCCCAACTGAATCTGTTACACAACAGTACTGTCACTCCACTGACTCGAAAGGAATGACTTTTTACACTGATGTACAAAGCTGAAAAAAAACCCCCAATGCCTTAATACAATGGAGAGCTCTACATAAAGGTTAAATGTGTACCATGGCTAAAATGGACCAATGGAGAAGTAAAAAGAGGAAAAGTTAATAAATATATAATAGTGAGAAGAACAGCACAAAGAACAGAGGAGGGAAATGGGAAGGAAAGGAATCGGAAATTGTTGATTTGTAATTGTTTTAAAGCGATGATGAAGTGCCAAAGGTGAGAAGAAGAATTTGGTTTTAGGAGCTGTCTCTTCATTACCGCCATCTTGGGGATTGCTTTAACTCTGCTTTTATGGTCCCTGTAAATCAGCAATAATGTTACTCAGGCACTACTATGCAGGCTGCCAAAAAGACATGCAATCAACTGCTCCCACATTAGAAGTCTGGAGCAGTAGACAGAAGTGTTTTACTGGAATGAATTATCCAGGCACACCCTGCCATCTCACAACTGCAGCTTGACTGCCATTGCCCAGTTGACTGGCCACTCTCCTCTGTGGTGAAAAAGGATAGCTCCTTTCCATCAATGTCACGGCTGATTCTTCACCTCTTAAACTGCCACTAATCAAAGTCATGCCTTCCAGGATGCAGCTTAACCATTTACCTTGTATTTCAGTTATTTTTTTGACACTGTCTCCCATAAGGTCTTCAGAGAGATGCTGTACGGACTGGAAGAATCAGTGAGGTGGATTGAAAAGTGGCTGGGTCCAGACGGTGATGATCAGTGGCATGAAGCCTAGCTGGAGACCAGTGACTAATGTATCTCCAGGGTCAATACTGGGTCCAATCACATTTAACACATTCATTAATGATCTAACGATTGAGCAGAGACTTTCCTGATTACACCAAATTGTGAGGAGTGGCTGATACAGCAGAGGAATTCCAGAGGATTCCAAGATTCCAGAGGAATCTTGACAGAAAATGGGCTGGCAGGAACCTCATGAAATCTAACCAGTGGAAGTGCAAAGTCTTCATCTGAGAAAGAAAAACCCCAGTCTGTGTAGCTGGAAGGCTGCTGGGGGCTGTCTAGCTGGAAGGCGGCTCTGTGGAGAAGGATCTGGAAGTCCTGCTGGATACCAAATTGAATATGAGTCAACAGCGTGCTCTTGTCACCAGAAGGACTCATGGTATCCTGACCTGCATTAAGAGTTCTGCCAGATGTTAGATGAAGGTAATCCTTTGCCTCTAATCCGCCACATCTGGAGTGCTCTGCTCAGTTCTGGGCTTGTTAGAATAAAAGGGGCATCAGTATATCGAGAACGGTTCAGTAAAGGGCCACGGAAATGATTGCAGGCTCTCAAACAAGGAGAGGCTGAAAGCGGTGCTTGCTCAGCCTGGAGAGGAGCAGGTTCAAGGGGCTCTCAGTATCTATAAATAGCTGAAGTGAGGGTGTAAAGAACATGGATCTTTTCTGTGGTGCCCACTGACAGGACCAGAGATGATGGGCACAATTAGGTAGACACAAGGTCCTCTCAGAATACCAGGAAGCACCTCTTTTACTGTAAGGTTGACCAAGCACTGGCACAGGTTGCTCAGAGAGGTTGTAGGGACTCCCTCTTCAGCAGTATTCAAAAGCCATCTGGACAGTTCTGAGCAGTCAGTTCTAGATGACCGTGCTTGAGCAGGCAGATTAAATCTGATGACTTTCAAAGATCATTTCCATCCTCAAGTATTCTGTGATTCCGTGATCCCAGAGACAATCTCAGTAGTTTCTCAATAAAATATTTTTGCAACTTGGAAGGGTAACATATGCACTAAGTTCACACTTTTAAAAAATATTCCTTGAAACACTCTATCTTTTGGCCTTTCTTTCCTAGTCACCCATCTAAGGAAGGATTACTGTATTATTTGCTATGCAACATATACTTTGAAAAAAATAATATTCACTTGCCAAATAGTATGGCATTACTAGGTCTGAGAAAACAAATTAGTTTATCCCACACTTACTCTCTCCTCCCTAAAATTCTCCTTCCTGCCAAAGAAATTTAACCCTGTGCCAGAGAAAGCACAAAAGCCACAAACCATTTTTTTCTACTCACTTCTAATTTCCAGATTGTAAATTAGTCAAAATTGTGAGCTGCTTTTTGCATAGTCCTCTGCTATACATCACCTTATGTGCATGTCTGTGCTGTCTGGAGCTGATCAGAAGCAGGAAATACAGGCAGTATCCTTTTTATTGTATTGACAGAAAATCAGTTTGTTGTTGCCAACTTTAGCAACATCTTTCTAACTCTCAGAATTCTTAAAAACTTAAGTGCCTTTGCAACAAACATTAATGTACCCAGTCAATTATGTTACATACATTACAAAGCAGCAATTTTGCTTTCTGGCAATGGTATAATGATTTGAAAATAAAAAAGAGAAATTGAACAAGTGGTTTGTGAACATGATAATGAATAAAATCAACTGAATACATTGAGCAGCATTTCTGGAGTGCTAAAAGTATTTTCCCACCCTGTTTTTCTTCATCATATAACATCCTCTTTTTCTTCATATACAAGTAACTTATTTGTAAGAAAAGCAGGCAGTATTCTTAGACTGTTAAAGACACCATCAATCATTGTCTTGCTTGGTAATGCTTCAATTACTCTCGAAAAATACTGTCATTTTCATGGCTACAATCTGATGTATGGAAAATCCCACCCACTCCCTCCCCAAATGGTAACATTTGCATATGAGAAACGTAGGCAGTGTTGGCAAGATGATGAACCATTAATGAAACTTTCTCTGTGCCTTCCAAGAATTTGGAAAGTGTACTGCGTCTTTGCAAGATTAGCTTAATGCTTTGTCACTTTATACTTTTCTTCCTTGTTTTTTTCTTTTTCAGCTTTTGTACATTGATTATTATACTTGACACCACAGTAAGTGTCTTTGTAGTTGTTCCACTAGAAGTTGCATAAGGCATGAGTAGTGGAGACATTTGGTAAGACATGGGACTGATACTGAACTTCCAGCATATTTTTCCAAGGATTGTCAGGACCCACAACACTACTGAGGGTTTTGCATAATATAAAATTACTTTCATACACAAGAGGAGAAAAGAGAGCATTTTAATGTGAAGGAAAAAAAAATATTTCTTGCAAAGAAAAATGGAGCGAACAAATCTTCTAGTCTTTTCAGGAACAGAATGGAGATGTGGAAAGGGAAGGGGAACAGCAGAGGGGTAAAGGGAAAGAAGGAGGAGTAGGGGAACAGGAAGAAAGGGAAAGAGAGAGGAAGGGGAAAAGAAAGGATAAAATATTGCAATAGGTAACAACTTTGTGAGATATTGGTAGAACAAAGCCAGCTGTGGGTAATGTTACAGAGTTATCTTCTTTATGCTCCATCTTTAAATGTTGTTTTTTACAGGCTGTGCAGTTTCATTCTGTTTTTATCTTCCATTTCTGTGTTCCATACTGCCCTCTGTTAGATCTTGATTTCAAGCTAAACCTTTGCAGCAATAGCCATTGCATAATAGTGCATCATGTAATTGAACAAAGTTTTGTTCTTCAGTGAGAACCTTAGATGCTCAATATATAATCTGATATGTTCAGATGTTAGTCTGAATCTTTGGCATCTTCCTGTTCCCTCAAGAAACACCAGAACATACAAATTGCTCTATTTCTTCTTGCCATGAATAACAAACACTGTGTTTTCTATTAGCAGTTTCAGTCAATTAACTTCTTGCCGCCCCCTGTGATTTCCTGGAACTATAGACTCTCTTCTCCCACTTCTCTATGGCATGTACCATGTAGCTGTCTGCAACAGCATAACTCCATTCAGCACAGTTACTTGAACTCAACTTCTGTGAAGGCTTTGCATGCAGCAAGGGGGACTGGGAAGCATATCACATGTAAGCCAGACAAAAGCAGTGTGTTAAGAATCATACTTTCCAATTATCAGAGAAAAAATAATAAGCAGAACAATCAAAGATTTGGACACTATGATGTAATTATGTCAAATATATTTTAGAAGACCACCCTATTGTGAAGAAATTCTAAAATCAATTGTAAAATTGGTCTCGTTGCCCTTTGCTGTCTTTACGTCCTTGTAACATGCTTACCTCCATTCTGACACTTTCACACTGGTGAAGACACAGTCTGCTTCTGTTTTATACCTCCCATTTGAATTCAGGAATAATAACCACTTCGACAACATTATGCAAGTTGTTCTTCATCCCCATTGGACTTTAAAAAAATTAAAAATAAAACATACCATATTTGTTTCTACCTGAAAACATGAGGCTTAATTCTCGTGATTATTTGAACAGCCACCTTAAAGTCACATTGTGAATATCTCAACAAAGGCATTAGAAGAGATTATTACTGTAGATGTAACAGACTACTTCATATAAGATTTCTCTGTTAATTTTACATAGATATTATGGGTATACCGACATGCCAAATTCAGCACTACATCTTTTTTACTTAAAGCATTTTATCATATGCAAATAAAATCATGAACAACAAAAACCAGAATTCATTTCTTAATAGAAGCTATCCATCAACACATATGGTTTATATGCTTATGAATGCTGAGCAAGTTGTCTTTGACTCCTCTGTATCTAAATCAGCCTAAGTAATTCAGAAAATCTAAACAGCCTAGGTAAATCTAAATTCAAATTTAATTTCTAAGTGAGTTTTTTGACTGAGTCATATATTCTCACTTGACCAGATTAATGGCAGACAGAATTAGCTTATTACTTCCTGAATATTCTCTATTGAAAACAACAGGAATATTTAGAGAGAAGAGTCTTTTCCTTTATTTGCAAGGCTGGCCCGTGGTCTCCCCCTAGAAGAACTGTTCTGTGTCCTGTGCTGATGTGAACCAAGATTTAAACCACCCCTTATCCTTGAAAGTAGCTCCAGTCAAATACATGATTTCTATTCATTTCCAGAAGTGCTGAATGAGCATTGCCATCACTGCTTTATCTTCCCAGTTTTTTCCTCACAAGTAAGACCACTCATCCATACCCATGAAGCTTTTCCAGGTTTCTAGAGCTTTAGCTATAACAAGGATATGAAAGAGAGCCACACGGGGAGGGAGCACAGCAGTATTTATGATTTTTTTTTCTTCTGAAGATGCACACACTGTACAAGACTAAAAAGAGCACAGATAAGGAACTTGACAGATTGCTCATTTCTGCTGTTTTATAGTAAGATGAGGCAGTGATGGTGCCAATATACTGTCATTTTGTTTAAATGCAAGATGGAAATAGAGGGAATTTGTTTCAGTATTTAAATCATTGCAAATCGAGTTAGCCTAAGTAAAAGCATTTTACAGAAAAGGTTTCATGGTTGTTATTGTCATTTGGGCATGACAAAACAGTGTAATGATTTCATGTACAAGTTTTTATAGGCTTCCCCTAGGGTGTAGACAATATATTTAAAAGTCACAGCTAGTCTTACTGACAAAACTTGCATGGGTCCTTATCCTTTGCATCTCCCACACTGCAAAGGGAGTGATAGGAGTGGAAACTAAAAGTTTAGTTCCAGATATTCATTGCACTCTAATAACATTTCTATTAATTAAATATTTACTAAACATTCTGGTCACAAATCTCTTTTATAAACAAGTTCTACCAGGGATTGGAAGCTCCTAGAAACTGACTAGAGCTCATCAATTCAACATCTCACATCTTTTAGCCCAAGCCCACAATTTTTTAAATCAATGTCAGACCTGTGTGCTGGGCAGGCTTCTACCCACCTCCACAGGTGCAGTTCCGAAAATCCACACTGCTCCAAAATGGAGAAGACCCTTCCAACAGCTCTACCCTTCCCCCCATCTCTGTGCAGTCTTTGCAAGTAACCTTCCAAATATATATCTGTATGCCAGCTAGTAGTGTCCAGGCTCAGATGTTGGAGGTACCATGGTGTGCAATGTGGTGTGAAAATAATGGCTGCATTAGTCACACTCAGGGAGTCACAAATGAGTTATGCAGGACCTCTAACCCAACACCAGGCTTATTAACTTGGGCACAGTACCATGTTTAAACTGCTGGCCTGCCCCTAGCACTGGGGCTCCCCTGACATCTTGCAGCTCTGCCAGAAGGTCCAGTTCTGTGGCATGGGTATGCACGCAGTGGAGAAGCTCTCTTGTAAAGAAAACTGCTTTACACTGCTTCACACACAAAAGAAATATGCACAATTTGCACCCAAACACAAACACTCTCCCTTCAACTCAGCCAGACATGTCATCTTATAGTGGCACATGACAACTTTTGGATATGGGAATGAACTGAGAACATCCAGTGCCGAACATACAGGATATGAGACACTGCAACAAATGGCCTTGAATTTTACTTGTTTTAGCCATTTCTCACACAGACTGTTCATGACAGAAAATCTCACATGTATTTTCCAGTGAAATACAATGACTTAAAAAGCAGTTAAAGGAATAGACCAAATAGCACCTCTTTGGTGGCAACCAGAGGTTTGGACTATTAAAGATATGAAGGATACCTAATAAATTACACTTAGTGCATAGTCCACAGGTGTGCTAGACAAGGATAGTAGTTACCTAGCAGAGCATTTAGCATACAAATAATAGTTGCAAACAATAAATGTAACTGAAAACACAGTTACAAAGTCGGAAAGACAGACAGGATGACAGATAGATAGATAGATAGATAGATAGATGATAGATAGATAGAAAAAGACAAGGAAAGAAGTGTTGAAGAGTGTTTGAGGTACCTGTAACTACATAAGATAGGACTTTAAAGATAAAGCACCCATAATACCACCTAAAAAATCCTCCATTCTTTAACAAACCGAAAACACATTCATGACCATGAGAGATTAAGCCACTCCTAGGCTAGGCAAAAAATGATCCTTTTGTTTGTTTAAGATCATAACACAGTCCAGAGTTTTTTGAAGTAATTCAACCTGCAAATGACTTGGACTTCAATAGTATTAAAAGAGAAAGGTCACAGCTTTCTTACCAGGAAAACCTTGTCAAAATTATTGAAGAACGCTTCCACCCAGTCAGCACATATGGATACTCAATACAATTCCCAGATTACAAGCAAAGTTAATAAATGGTATATATTCTCATTGAATTACAGTCGTGTCCCATTATTTTCCAATCTAGGCCTCAGAATCTGTGCTTCTTCATTCAAATCCTCTTTGTGTAAGTCTGAGTTGTTCAGAGATAAAAAAAGAAGTCAGACAAGATGGAATACGGGCATGCAAACGTCATGAAATATTCCAAAAATACAAAGTGTGCTATTCCTATGCATCTCAACTTCTGATTGGCTGAGTATTGTCTGCTGTGTTGGTAGCCAAATGTAGCTGGAACATTGTCTGCTTTCAAGGAGAACAGCAGAACTGAACTCACAGCACTTGTTTGACCACACAGTACATGGTTCCTTCTTATGCAGAACAGTCCCCTCAAACACGTCACAAGCCATGCTCATGGCAGATGTCATGTAGACCAGCCTGGGCTGCAGATCAAATGAGCAGCAAATTCACCCTTCACCCAACATGGTCAGCACAGGCTACTGTATATCAGCTGGAGAAGTCTTGCCAAACCAAGGGCCTCTGCCTTGCTCATTGTCCTGGTTTGAGACAAACTGGGAGGAAAACATCCAAAATGAACGTATCCTCTAATTGAAGGCAGATTTCAGCAGCCTCTCCCCCACCGGGTTCAGAAAGAAATTCCTCAGAGGAAAGTGGAAAAAAAAAAAGTTATTTATTTAACAAGCAGGGGGCATGCAGTTACCAAAAAAAGAGAATGAATAATGTTAAGTAATAAAACCTCTCGCTGTGGAGAAAACCTGGGAAGATTTCAGAGTCCCTTCTGTGGATGTGGCTCTGCCCTTTCCAGAGCTGGGGTTCAGCATGGGCCCCTCCGGGACGTGGTGTGGGGCCTCCTGGTGATGATGTTCCAGACCAGAGCAGAGCAGTCCCAAGAAAAGTTCTTGCCTCAGCTAGAAGGCTGGCTAACGTGCAAAGAGTTTTAACTCTCCATCTCTCTCCCAAAAAATGGAGCCAAGAGCTGGGAAAAAGCAGGAATGTGCTTTCCTTGGCTCTGTAGCAACAGGAATGCAGGGGAGTGTATGTCTCCTTGAACAAAAACGCTCTGAAAAATTCACCTGCCCCCTCTCCTGTGAAACAGCTTAAAGACACAGGAAAGCACAGGATTCATGCCTGGGCAATAAGCAGATGATAGGGAATATGCTATCATACAGTCACTCCAGGACACTTGCTTACTTTGCGTGGCTCTCCCATCTGTCAGTAGAGGGTGTGCCTTTAAACCCGTTTAATCATTTCTGGCTGGCAGCACTAAAGAGAAGCCTCCACTGTTTTGTTGTGATCCTGTCAACCATATTATAGAAAAAAGAATTCTGAACTGGACACCAACTACTGATTAACCAAGCACTTCCCTTTCAGCAAGGGTATTATGATGGACATGAAGAGACTCTTTCTTCCATGCTCTGGATCAACTACAAGATGCATTTACTGCTTTACCTGACTTCAAATGAAAGTGTTATTCTTTGTCTTTGAGTCATTTCCTCTTCTAAGTCCACTGTACATATTGGTGGCTTGAAAACAAGGCTAAAGATGCTCAATAAACGTTATTTACAGCACCTTGTAAAATCATAGACATTCTGTTAAGTATTGGCAAATTGGTAGGTCAGTATTTTTGCACATAGCCCAATGTCTCCCAACAGTTTCTATACATAACTTTTAAATACTTGTCTTTTAACATGGCAGCTGTAAATTACTAAAGCATACTACAGGGAGACTTTTTACCTTAAATGCATCACCAGATATTTATATGTCAAATAAACTATGGAGAAATCTCAGTACTGCCTGATGATTCATTTTTTGAATGTATTCCTTAGTAAACCACGTTTAGAAAAATATGATTTCTTAAAGACAGTTGAGTGGAAAATGCAGCTTATATAATAAGAACATTAAATAGCAAAAAATAAGTCATTTAAAATACTTCATTGTGTTATGAAATATGATTTGCTTTAGTATGAAAAAGTCTTATTCATTGAATGAAGTTTTAAATAGGCTACATTCATTCTATTTTACCTTCAGGGACCTTGGGAGTTTATTCTTTCTAATGAGCTATGTACTATTCACTTAGAAGCTTCGTTTTTGTTATTATGTATAAGGCTTTTTTTTTCTGCTTTAGGAAACGCTGGTTTTAAACAAATTCATTCTTTTCCTAGACATTGTGTTAACTGCATGGGATAACATCTGAAATGTTTACAATGTTTCTAACAGTTTAAACAAGATATAAAATATTTTCAAGCAGACTATTTACATTAGTGATATCCTACACTAGAATAGAATTCTCCCTTCTGGCTGCATTTTTTGTTGCTATCCAAGTAGATGTTGTTGTTGTTGCTATGCAAGCAGAGTTTATTAAATGACACTAAAGAAAAGGAAAATGCCATTAACATTAATGAATCCTTGTTTAGGCAGGTTCAAATGGAAAAAAAAGGGGGGGTGAATAATTTTGGGGTTAATATTTTTCAGAAGATAGAATACTGTCATTTAAACCTCGCAAGCCACTCACAGAGTAAAACTAAGATACCTTAAACCACTTTTCTATACTAAGCTTGTTTAGGATTTCATGGGAGGAAAAGGGTTTGGTAAACTTTGGTAGGCTTTAGCTCACATCTTATCTATTTAGTACTCGCTGTGGCAATATTTGTCTGGATGCAAGATTAAGGTGTTCTGAAAGACAGGGGTTAGAGATATTTGGAGCTACCTTCAAGGTTATCTTGTAATGGCAAAGTCCATCACAGTTAATATATACAGTTCAGATACACATGGTTAAGGTACATATAAGATCAAATCCTCTTCCACCACAAAAAATTCTCAGATCATTATCTTCAGCTTACTCTTTGCTATTGAGTTCATCCATATTCACAGACATAACTTCATGACATTTTTGACTCTCCTGCCACAAAAACTAGGAGGCATGAATTAAGCCCCTCCCTGCTGTCAGCAGGCTCAGACAAACCGTGGGTACCATTTTGTTAAAAACCAGATACTAAAGCCATGGACCTGCTTGCACCCTGTGGATTCAAACACCTCCATGGGTTTGGAAATCATCTGGAGAACATCATGGAGGAATACTCGGTCTGGGGCTACTAAATACAAAATCATCACCTCTTGCTTAAAACCATCCTGGGCCACAGACATCTTGAGACAAGGAGAATATGCAACAGAATGATCATTGTCTACCCTAACCTTACATTGAGGCTGTTCTGGGCTTTTATTCAGACCCAGTATTCACTGTATCTCCATTCTCACATTATGGTTATTAAAATAAAATAAAAAAAAAAGTAAAAGCATGAAATTCTGACTGACACTAATGCTTCACTGTTTGCAGCTAATGAAGAGCAAATGCACAGCATTTTGGATCTTCTCAAACATTATTGTTAAGTCAGAAATCAGGAACAGACTCTAATCTGTGGAAGTGTGAATTCTTCAGCAACCCTGCTAAATGCTCATTGCTTTCTCCTGCTGTGTTCAGTGCCCTAAAACTGGGAGTGCACATAAACTGCTCTCAGGCTGGGGCTCATCCTCAGTTGTACAGGAGAGAAGGGAAAAGTGCTTCATATCTGAATAGCAGGAGATAAGGGAGTCCTTTTCACTGACCTCTTTTCTCATATAATTTGGAAAGAAAATAGATAGAGCATTGCCACACAGGAATTCTTAGCCCAGCAGGCTAGGGAGAAGCTCTGCCCTGAAGAGATGAGCCAGGGAGGTGGAGTGGAGAGGCTGTTGACAGGATGCAGCAGTGCAGAAGAGGAGTGACAGTCAGGAAGTAACTATAACAAAACTGGGGCTAAGGAGAGCACATTCCTGCTTCACACGTTGTGATACAGCAGAGAGTGTCTTCCTGGGACTGTTTCTTGGACTCTGAAGTGAACACACAAGATCTCATCTGGTCCTGTAGAGTCCTGTTCCCACCTATCCTTGCTGACATGCAAGTACTCCTCTTTTGAAGAGCAGTGTTTAAAGCTGTTGAATGATGATTATTACCCATGTACAATACATCATTTTTGAGGCAGTCATGCCACAGGGCTATAAACTAGAGATTTTTCTATGCAAGTTCTTGTCCTTTATGACTGAAGCTGGTTATCACTGTTGTAGAGACTTCTTTCTTCCCTTTTTCCTCCAACCCACCATAGTTACTGCCATTTACAGCCCATGTTGGGACTTTTTTGTTTGATCTTTTCTTTCCTTATTATTTGGCAGCTATTTGTAAACAGTTTTGAGTGTACCCAAACGTTTCTGAACAGTTCCCTTTCCTCTTTCATGAATTCATCTAATTTGATCCACCTGAGGTGAGTTAAAAACAAATTTGCAAATCCAAAACTAATAAGGTTTTTTCTCTTTTCTTTTATTCTTTTCTTTTCTTTTCTTTTCTTCTCTTTTCCTTTTCTCTTCTCTTTTCCTTTTCTCTTCTCTTCTCTTCTCTTCTCTTCTCTTCTCTTCTCTTCTCTT
>NW_024582091.1:42777153-42833496 GCF_017639235.1 Corvus kubaryi
CTTCTCTTCTCTTCTCTTCTCTTCTCTTCTCTTCTCTTCTCTTCTCTCTTTTTTCTAGCATTGTTTTCCCAATGCAAAGAGAAGCAATGGGATATAAGATGCAACCTCTCATTCCCAAGCCCATAAGGCAACCTTCTGCTGTTGCTGCGGTTCCTGCTGCCAGCACTGTCAGCAGCTCCAGTGCTTCTATAGCAACAACTACTTCCAACAGTGCAATACTTGCACAAGACAGCAACATTTTAGTGAGGACTGCATGTTATACACTTGAAACATAGCATTTGTCAATAAACCCTAAGCTTGCCTCTTATTATGATTCTTCAGTATCTTTCCCAGCACCCTCATCACACTTTCCTGGGCAATATAAGTTTGCAAGGAAATATTAGGAGAAACAAAAGCTCCCACCTTTACACCAAATATAGACAAACAAAATGCACAGAAATTTAGCAGCCAAAAAAGCATCCAGAACTGTTAGTGACAGGTAAGTATAGATAGTTCCTTTGTTCAGGAACCTGTCATTCGCCTTGGATTATGGAGAGGGCATGTTTCATCTCTACAGAGTCCTAAAGACATTTCTTAACACAGAAGAGGCATAATCTAAATCCCAAAACTCCCTTGGCCAATACACAATGTTTGGTTACTGCCTGTCATCCAGAAAAGGAGCATTGGCAGGTACAGAGAGAAACATATGGAAACAGAACTTTTCCCGCTGTTAATTACCTGAAATAATGAGAGAAACACGAGGCATAATGTGATAATGTAGGTTTATTTTGTCTTTGGACATGATAATGTGATTCATTTATTTACTCGCTTCGGTGCCTGAGTTTTCCATCAGTATATTGCACAGAAGAAAAAGTGCGTGCTATAGGGACAAAAAGCTGAGTCAAACAGTAATATTTACTGGACTTGGAACTCATCATGTACACAAACACTTCTGCTTGCTTAGCAAGGCTCTGTAAACTCCTCTAAATTGTAGCTTCCTCTACAGAGATCAATAAATGTGAAGATTTTGCACAGTGTTTCCAGAGGTGCCAGCTGCTGCAGTATTTAGTGAGGATGTCACCTAATGCCATCACCTAAAGTCTAGAATTAGCAGTAGGTTCTGCTAAGAAGGAGGCAATTTGAAGCAACAAGTACAGTAATTTACAGAAATAAAGTTCAGAAGATGAGAAGGTCCCAGTTCCTGATGTCTCCAGATTTCTTTTGTGCTCCAGTTTATCCTCATGTTGTATGTAAACACTACCAGCAGAGACCACGCACTTTTATACATTTACAGCCCCAGCACAGTATTCACTCTCTACATTTAGTTCCTTCTCCTGGATTCCTATTCACACTGATAAAATTAATACAAAAGTGATGCAACAGAAAATCCTCCCAAATGAAAATTCAAATTCTTGCATTTCTTTATTGCTCTTGCAACAAGGCTGAAAAATAAGAAATATTTTAAACACTGTGAAAGTGGCATTTTCATGTTTGTTTATCTTTTGCCAAACTTCATACCACTTCTCAGTGTAGCAACCTATAAAAAGACACATACCTGCTTTTTCTGATAAAAAGACAATATCAGAATCATTTAACCCTTCATCTACAAAAAGATAGGAAAAGGGCCAAATTTTGCCTTCTAGCCAATAGAGGGCAGCTTGCTTCCCCCCCCAAACCCGCCAGTCATTCTTTGGGGAAAAACTTGGCAAGGCACCTACAGAAGCTCCTTTTACCACCAGTTTAAATTTCACTATCCCAACTCGTTCTCCTGAATCAGTTTTCAAGTGAATAAGACGCAACCCACCCTCTGCAGCCTCAACCATATGCCTGACAAGAAACAAAGATGCAGCTCTATAGCTAGAAGATGGTAAAAGCACAGACTGGACCAGTAAGCAGAAGACAGAGACCTGGCTGTCACCAGTTTGTAAGAGGTCTGTGCTTCAGTATGTGGAGTTTCTGGCTGTGAGCAATCCAGTGCTTAGCCTTGGAAAACAGCAGGCAAAATCATAAATTCCTTACAACCCGAATCAAGTTCGAAAGTGAATGAAATATCTTTGCCTCAGTGGTACTACATGGACAAAACTTGAAGATTCCTAAATTCTTATTTGCAACCTACAAATCCCACTGATGAATTGTGCACAGTTTCCAGGCAGGGTAGGGGAAGGAAAACTTATTAACCCAGATATTAAGCCAGGTAGGGCTTTAACAGAGGTTGACATGTGAGAGAAGCTATAAATCCTGCAGACAACTGAAAACAATGCAGGAAAAGATAAGTGAAACTGTCTTTCAACATCAGTCTTCTGGGAATTGTTACCTGGACTTCTCTGCCTTTGCATTGTTAACTCTTTTTGGCCCAGACTCCTCTGGAGAGGAATTATATACCGTAGATCCCTTGTCATGGTCTATGAAGAGACAACAGGTTGTTGGCTGACAGTTCCACTTGTATTTAAGTCTGAGGATTTTGCTCAGCTCTCATTTTCCACCTGTGCCCAGCACAGCTGTGTGTCTACTTAAAACTTGTTTTCCACTGTGGCACTTCCAGGCTTTTCCTCCCACCGCTGCTCACAGCTCTTGGCTTCTCATCCTTTCCTGTTTCTCACTAGAAGCTTCTACTGGCTTAATGCTCAGCTTCATCTTTCATCCTACCCTAAAACTGAAGGAAAATTTGAAATGTATTTTTTCCTCTGGGGGGCTCATCACTGCATTGTGTCCTGCTAAATCATTCATGTCAGAAACTATTTATCTGTGTGCCTGAGAAAAGCACTTTTCCAGATCAGCCACTATGTTGTTTTGGACTAGTACCCTCCAAACAGACATGAAAGCAGACAGACATGATCCTCTCAATTTGTTCTGTTAACCTGCTCCCTCACCCTTTTCCAAGTATGCAAGTAAAGTATTGTTCTACTCTATCAATAAATTCAGCATCAGAATTTCTAGAACAAAGTTTAAAAATTTCTCGCAATGATCTCTTCATCTTTTTTTTTTCTTCCCAGCCAAATACCCTTCCTTGTCTTGACTTTCAGGGAACATTTTTCTTTAAGGAAAAATTAAACTTTTATGTCATGTCTCAGAACTATTCTTAGTATATGTACACATACACTAAAGCCTAGTTTAAGAACAAAGTGGCATCATCATTTTCAATAGTGACTTGAAGGCATAAAGACTCCTCACATTATTCCAAACTACATGCAGAATATCAACATGATAGACAAAAGAAGAACTCTAAAAATATCAAGAAAGCATATTGAATAGATTTTTTGGGGAAAATATATATATATATATTTCAGTCTCTCACTGAATTATTTGGCCCTGAAAGTATTTCTCACACTATTAGAGAAACACCAAGGAGATTCAAAAGACTGTAACAAAGAATGGAAACAAAGAGTGTCATGCTTCATAAAAGACCCGACATATTCTTAAAATAGAAATTATTATAGCATCAACTAAAGTATTCCCAAATGCTGAGAAACCATAGAACCAGTTACAAAAGAATAATGATATTTCGACTAGTCATGGAAATCTCTTTTAATGATAATATATTGTATTTCCTTTTTATTTGTGTGTGGCATTTATATATTTAGTGTGCACTCTGCTCACATAGTTCTCTGCAGACTGAAATGAAAAACAGAAACAATTTATTCATGATGCAGTCACATTCTTATAGTTGCATACGTGAAAAAACAGAATAAAAATAGGAAGAATAAAAGTTTTGTATTTAATCACAAGGGCCCATCAGCTGAAACGTTAATTAAGATACGAGAAAAAAACTGCAGAAAGTAGCAAGCACTTACTTATTAGGTTGACCTGGCTGCCTTATAAAAAGAATACAAAAAATATGATACCATGTGTCTGACTGTCCATTTGAGAGGGGGACGGGTGCAGAGCTGGTCCATTGAGAGGCTTTGGCTGCAGAGAACAGCACCCTCCCAGTACCATACTGGCGTCAGGTCCAGGCAAACACTGTGACTTCAGTAGCATCCTGCTCAGAGGATGAAAAGCTGTCCCAGCATGGACAACCAAAATCACACGCAGTTCCCCATCTAGTTTATTTAGTGCACCTGATAAAAATAGGATGACATTTTCATGCTCCCCAAACACACCATTTGAGAATAAAAATTATTTATCATTAGTGACCACAATCGAAAACTCATTATTGACCTTAATTCTGATTTTAATTTGATCCTAACAACAAACTAGAAACTGTTTCCACTCTCTTGCTAGTCCTTCAAAGGGCAGGCAGCCAAAAAGCAAACTGGCATCAGCACCAGAATTTGATAGTCTAATCACACCTGGCATTTTGCTCCATGCCACTGTCACACTTACAGGTAGAATAAAGATGTGGGAAGATATTGTTCTGCACTGAAGACGTTCACTCATTCAAAAGTTCTTGCTTTGAATGTATTTCCAAAATTATTGGCAACCTTTTCACAAGCAAGCCTGAAATACGTATGGGTATGGTGAGGAACTGACTTTGCTAGAAGTGAATGTGAAACCATTTCATTCAGACTTTGTTCTGTCCACTTCTTGCCCTCCTTCAGGTGCTATTAGGTCTGACAATGCTGACAATGACAGGGTCAGCGCTGACAGGTGACTGCAGTGGACCAGAGTGAAGGGAGAAATCTTCCATATAGGGGTCTGGTAACATTACATGTTTTGCCTCTGTGAACCCAACTGATTAGAACAAGAAAATAAATAAAGCCTGGTCTGAAAGATTCTTCTCATATCACAGACTCTGCATGAATATACTTAACACAGAGAAGAGAACTGAGCAACAGATTCTGCGTTTCCACAAGGCATTTATCAAAAAGGCTTTGTTGGATTGACCATACATGAGTTAGTTTCCTTTTTAAGGTAGTCACAAAGCCAAAAAGTAGGAAAATAATAATTCAGTCTTGATTTCAGACCACAAATAAAACCAAATTCCTCTATGACTCACTCGTGATAAAGGATATCTTAAGGGTATTTTGCTAATTTGTGTAGCAACAAAATCAGACACAGCGCATTGCTAATGAAGCAGTAAAACAAGCATGTTTGTTCCTGTGTAAATATTCCTTCATATGTTTTGCCACCAAACTTTTCTTTGCAGTTGTGCAGAATCATGAAAAGCTGAACAACCTTTCAATTACAAATATATTCACAGTTAGTCTAGCTTGCAAGGAAACCGAGAGGAGGTGATTTCGATACCTACAATTTCTACCTAGTAATTATGTCATCAGTTTTGTCTTATCAGAAAGCAGCATTAAAAAATGAAGTAGAAGAGGAAATGCTAAGGCAGATACAAGCATTTACATTTATAAAAGGGAATAATTATACTGTAGAGCTTCTAATTCTCATTCTTTTCACTAAATACCCTTCCCTTACCTAGACCACTTTAAAATGAAGAAGTGGCATCCACTGTCTTTGTGACTATATGCATAATTGCTGATAACTGGCTTACAGGTATTTCAGTCAGCATTATTGAACTCATCAGCTGAAAGTTGCTTGTGAGGCTTAGTCACTCACAAAGAATTGTCCATTTCTAATGACATTAATTACTAATCTTTGACCACAACACGCTTGTATATGTAAGCTAGCAGCAGCACTCTCAACCCTTGCCATAAGTGACTTAGAGAGCTCAATCTGTGTAGTTTATCAAAAGGATTGAGAGGTGACTTGATTACAGCATGTAAGTACCTTCACAGGGAGAAAATACAAGGGCTCTCTAATCTAACAGAGGTGTAACAAAAAATGGCAACTGAAAACTGAAGTCAAGAAAATTAAGCAGGAAATAAAGCACACTATTTCCTAATGATAAGGAAGCAAACCACTGGAACAACCTACAAAGGAATCACAGGATCATAGGAACAGGATCATAGGATCTTTTTGACTGGAAAATACCCCTAAGATCATCGAGTCCAACATTCTTGAGCGCCTACAGTCTCAAGAACAACATGGATGCCTTTCAGGAAGTTATGCTTTAGCCAAACACAGCGTGCTTCAGCTGAAACACAGGTTATTGTGCTCAGCTACAGGGTATCTGGGGGAATTCAGTGACTCATGATATATAGTAGGTCAAACTTCAGCACCTATTACTGAGGGAGAGGTAGGTTTTGTTTGTTTGTTTGTTTGTTTGTTTTTTACTATGTAAGATGATGTTGCTGCCAAACAGGCAGACTTTCAAGCACACAAGCCTTCCTTCAGGTATAACATAAACTGAAGTAGTAACTTCCAATGCTGAAAACAGGTTGAAAACAATTGCTCCAACTTTGATTGCTGTTCCACACCCTGGGTTAAAATGGCAGAGGTTAAAAGTGAGGGATACTGACATGGAGAAGGGTGCTATATCCCACACCTTTTTAATGAGTGCTAGTGATAAAGGAACAGACTAGAATCTGCTTTTTAACAATAAAACATGGACAGAACAACTGCTGCCTCTCCTGAGCTGATCCCAGGTGCTTTGTTAGATTTGTTAGAACCTGTAACAGAAATAGGGAAGTGTCTCAGCCTATTCTCTTCCTTCTTTTTTATTTTGAGAGTAAGGAAACCCAGAAAACTCTCTGATGAGAACCTCAGCCAAGATCAACAGCTCTTTCCTACTGTCCAATTACATCTTTTCATGGCAGAAGGAGGTCATCTATAAAGCAATATCATTATTAGTCCCCTGAACAGTTTGTCTTCCTGCACAACAGTTCATTGATCATAAACTAGTGGTCAGACAAATCCTCACTGGGAGGTTAATAAGCATTATTCCATTATATCAGTAAAACTATGTTGATATATGACAGCTGAGAAAGTCCAGAAGTTTTGCCCTGGTCATTGTCAAACAGGATTTTTGCAAGTTCCCATCTGTTGAGATTTCACTTTAAAGGCTAAGCTATGCCTGTAGTATAGCAATAATAAGAAAAAACTTTTCCAATAATTTTTGCTATGACACTAACAATACAAATTGGCAAAGAAGTTAAGCCACTTATGGGCAAATCAAACTTTCAAACTGTCCCTGTTTAAGTGTGGGAATTGAGAATAACTGTTGTGGTAAATGCCAGAGAGGGTGCTACCTTCCTGTTCAGATTTCCAACAGCAACATTTTGCTGGCTTCAACACTATAAATGTACCACAGCGGCCTGTCTCAGAATCTTGAGATGTTTGTTCAACCAGTCTTTTATTTAACTTTGCATTTGTTGATTGTCAGTTGAGGTCAACTTTGCTGGAGCAAAGTCGGTGAGTTTGGCTCAGTCAGCTAATTAAGCAGACTTACTCAGCTCTATAACTAAAGTAACCCTCTTAGTAACAATGTTCCTAGAGCTCATTAAGTGGGACCTGTCTTCTCTAAGTCAACATCCTACAGACCTCTACTGATAACTAACAGCAATTGACAACAAAATCATCTAACAGAAAATGACAGCCCAGATTAACGCACTTGCATTGCTTAACATCACAATGGCAAACTTTTCCCTGTCCATCACTCATTCATATTTCTCCTTTTACTGCTGTCTTGTGGCCCAGTCTATGGGCAGGAAGAGAACTTTATAGACTGTTTCTCCAGTCAAAGCATTATCAGAAGCATAGCAAACTTTAATTCCCCTTGATCTGTCAATTAATGTCAGCAGTGCAATTAAAGCACATTTTATGAACTGGAAAGAGTGCACCAATCCACAGTTGTTTTTCAGTCAATAATGAGCATAGCTACAGAAAACTTGGAATTGAATGGACCAGAATAAAAATGCAATGGTAACTGAATAACAAGTTACTGTGCAAGCAACTGTGTCTTACTGTAATAGCAGCTCTTAGCGGTAGGTGCTTACAGACAGTGACCTTGATTTAGAAAAGATGTTTAATTAGAACTTAAACCACTTGCTTAACAGAGTACTACAGCATAACATAGCAGGATGGTTTATGAAAAAGGCATTACTACATTATGTGTAATTTAACCAGTAAACAAAGGTAGGAGAAAGCTCCACCAGTTTGCAAACTCTTCTATGGTCTCTTAATAAGCTCTCTGTACTTGGACCAGAATTTTGTAGCAGGTAATCCGACCCTGATATATAGTAAACATACTGAGCTGTTGAAAGCACATGTCTGTAATACACACAATTTTTCCTTTCTTAATATATACAATTTTCCCTTTCTTACTACAATGTGTATGGCTACTACATTCTAACAGGTATGGATACACTTGAAGAGAAAGCTAAATATTTTGCTGTTTAGTGCCTTAAAATAGTCCAAAGCATAAGTGCACCAAAATCTGTTAGGAAATCCATTTCCCCAATAATCGTAGTTCAAGATAAACTAAGGTCTCCAATACAGACCTTACTCCAGTACAGACTTACTTCAATACCGACCTTACCTTGCTACATTTTAGTAGCAGCGGTGGCAACTCAGTGCAACAAATTAGTAAGTTCAAGTAATTATCTTCACAGAAGTGGAGAAGAAGTCTCAGTACTCAATTATTTTCAATAAAAATGGTGATCCTAAAAAGAACTTTTACTGGAATTCATGTCCTCCTGTGAGGAAGTATACTGGATCAGTTAATATTCTTCACAGCAGCTTTTATGGAAGATTTGTGACTAAAATTTGTGACTATGGTAGATTTGTGACTTTGTTGACAACACACTATGCTAATGTTGAACAGTGCTTGGATGGCATCGAGGCTTTCTCTTTCTCCCACTCTGGCCCCTTCAGCAAGTGGATGGAGGTGCACAGGAAACTGGCAGGCTAAGCAACTGGCTCTAGCTGGCCAAAGAGATATACCACGGCAAATGACATCATGGTCAGCTATAAAACTCAGGGAAATGAAGAGGAAGGGAGTACCAGTGGTATTTCAAGTTATGACATTTGTGTTCCTCATCAACTGTTAGGTGTGCTGAGACTCTGCTTTACTGGAACTTGTCCAAAGTTCCAGTCCAAAGAAAATAGTGAATTAACACCTTATTTTGGTTTGCTTGCATATGCAGGGCTTTTTCACTTGTTAAACTGTCCTTATCTTGATGCATGAGGTTTCCACTTCTGCTTTCCTCACCCCACATTGAGAAGATGAGCGAGAAGCTGGTGGGTAGTTGGTTGTCAGCTGGGGTCAGCCCACCACAAGAAGGCAAATAGTCCAAATACAGAAATAAAGGACATAGCAAAAGAAAATGGTAAGAATGACTGATAGAAGAGTTCAGATCTTGCATTTGCTGAATCCCATGCTACCTGAGGCAAAAGGGATGTGGATCTGAGTTGTCAGACCAAAACCACTCAGCATATTTCTTTTCAGATGACAGAAATGGGAGAGGGAAAACAAACCATTCAGTTGATGCTAAAGACATTTCAGCTAATGGATGGAGGCTTAAAATCCAAACTCAAAATGTCATCAAAAGCAGAAAGATTTGATCATATCTAACCTGTGGAAAGTGTAGGGAATGTGACTAAAGAAGAAAGTGACTAGGTGAGCTGAATGAAGGGGTCAGATAAATGTGTGCCTTGTGGAAACTTTCCCCCCACTTATTCCTGCAGGAAGGGAAAGATAGAAACGTACACATCAATTATGTAACCTTTTTTTTTTTTCAACACTTAAAGGAAATCTTACTATAAGAATGAAAAAAATTAAACAAGTAAAGCAATTCCTTTGTTCTTCAAGTCCTTTGGAGTTTGCTGAGAAGTCCATTCTGCATTCTCAAGTCTCCATCTGCTAGGCTCGTGGGATAGGGCAGAGGTTGTTTCCCTCGATCCACTTTCCAGAGTAGAAGTTTGGAGAGGGCTGAGTCACCGGCAGGGACAACTTCTACAAGATTCTAGTAATCTTTATATGACAATATAATTCACCAGCTCCCAGGAACTGTGTTAAATATTGTAGGGATTGTTACACATTACCAAGTCTTTCAGTACTTTGGGATGCACTAGGTAGGGCTACAAGAAGTTGGTCTCTCACCACACACAATGCAAGGTGGTGATTAGAGATGAACAGCAACATTCCTGATGTCATCCCTTTATTCCTCCTGGAACATAAATGCTCTAGGGTTCTGCAATACAATGATTTTAGAAAGAAAAAATGAGCAGCAGATCTTTGTTTGGGATCACTCAAAACAGAGTTAAGTATAATTTCCATAGCCTAAATCATATCTTTATTCTGGTACCCACTGTCCTCCAGAGAAAATTGGAAACTAGGTTACATAGAAGAAACTGTTTGCTGTTCTGTCTTTTCTTCTCCAAAAATAATAAATTTGCTCCACTTCAACCTTGTAATAATTCCTGCACTTAAAATATATTCCAGAAGCTACTGGAGAGGATCCAGCTGAGGGTCACAAAGATGAATAAGTGTTTGCAGCAATTCTCTTATGAGGAGAGACTGTGGGAGCCGAACCTGTTTAGTCTGAAGAAGCGAAGACTGAGAGGGATCTCATCAACACATATGAATATCTCAAAGGCTGGTGTCAAGGAGTGGTGCCAGATTCTTTTCAGTGATGCCCAGCAAGAGGATGAGGAGCAATGGCCATAAACAAAGCAATAAGTTCTGCCTCAACATGAGGAGGAGCTTCCTTACACTGAGGGCAGCAGGGCACTGGAAGAGGCTGCCCAGAGAGGTTGTGGAATCTCCGTCTCTGGGGACATTCAAACCCCACCTGGACATGTTCCTATGTCACCTCGTCTAGGTGACCCTGACTTAGCAGGGTGTTGGACTAGATAATCTCAAAGGTCCATTCCAACCTTAACTATTTTGTGACTCGGTCTCAGGATCGCATGTGACAGAAATTAGGAAAGTTTGCTGAAGGCTTAGTTGTCTGCTTTATGTTTATTCACAAAGAGAAGATAGTCATTTTTTCCACATCAAATGGAAATAACTGGTTGCAGACTTGTCTTGGTTTTGTTAATCAGTGCACCACCTCTTTACACTTTTGTCCAGTATACATATATGCACCTCTTTGTACAGTGTCCAGTCTATCTTTTTTATAATATGATCACTTGAGAAAATCATGCGTGAGAAGACAAAAGGACCACTAAATAATGTCTCCAGGAACAGAGGGATTGATAGGCAGCATTCAAGTATGAAAACAGTAGCCCAGTTCATCCTACTTTAAACCTGACATTGAGAAGGATACAGATTCTTACTTTCTTCAATCGACAGTAAAGAAAGCCTTCAGACATTAGTTCAAATACAATATGTGCTACAGAAAAGTAAATGGAGGTGGCATCTTCCCATTCTTTAGCTTTTACCTTGTCTGTTAGATCCAGGTGGACTTAAACAGATCATTAGAATTAAAATCTGAGATGGGTCCTGCATGTGGGATTAAATATTGGGGGGGAGGGGGGAGAAGTTGAAAAACTAATAAGTCTCAAATTTGTTTAACATAGGAACAAAAAGAAATACAAGATCTTGATAATTTGAGTAAGGAAGAACTTAGATGTTATATTTCATGCAGCCTTGCTGAAGCTGAACAGAGTACTAGTGAAATCTGCAGAATTTGAGTTTATATTCCTTATACAACAGCAATAAAAGTGCACAGGTGGCAGAGACCTGATGACTAAGGAGACAAACCAACAAAGCCTAAAGCATATTTAAGTGGCAAAATCCCTCAAATTCAGGTTTAGGTGCAGGCAGAAAAGATGAGGAATCTGCCTTATTTTTCTCAGCTACAGAGAAGGAAATACAGGTTTTGCAGTCTCATATATGTGTGTCATCCAGATCTTCAAACAGTCCAGACTACCAGACTTATAATGAATGCAAGCGGAATATTGTCAAACAAGATAGTAAAAATATTTGAAGTCACTAACTATAAACTTTTTTTCCAGAAACACAAAAATAGTTCTTATTTTTACGTACATTATGTCTTTGGGAATAAGACACAGAGCAGATTAATAATTAATATCTTGATATAAAAATTTCAAAGATTTAGTGCCTGAAATGGTTTAAAACTTGTGTAAGGATACTCTGAACATAAGAACATATTTTGCATTAGGTAATTCTGGGCATGACGGTGAGGACTTCATACTGGGCTGGCATGTTGCCTTCACATCACCGGTATCTTAGAGTGCTGTTAGTGTGCGGATGTTTTCCAGAAATCATGCATCAGACCCAGCAGACAAGGGTAAGTTTGCAGAGGGTATGTGCTTGTGAACAACCACATAAAGATTTGTACATTTTTATTCTTTTGTCTAAGGAAAGAGTAATTTTGACCACAGTTTCTTAAAATCAATTCAGCAGTTGCTAAACAAGATTAAGAATGTATTTCCTGTATGATTGATTTATTTTTGTAATATTTAACTACAACATTAAAAAAAAAAAGTCATTTTTTCATCTCACACTAACAGATTTTCTGGAACAAGCAGAAATTTTGAAGATGAAAATGCCTTGTTTAACTGTGCTGGGTTAACCCTGGCTGGACACCACATGCCCACCAAAGCCATTCTGTCACTCCCTTTCTCAGCTGGGAAGGGGAGAGATAATCTAATGAAAGGCTCAGTTTAATTTACTGGCAACTAAATTAGAGTAGGATAATGAAAATAAAACTAAATCTTAAAACATCTTCCCCCCACTCCTTCTTTCTTCCCAGGCTTAACTTTGCTCCTCATTTTCTCTCTCTCCTCCCCCATAGCAGCACAGAAGTGCCACCACTGTTGCTAATGGGCTCAGCCTTGGCTGGTCTGTCTTGGAGCCAGATGGTATTGGCTTCACTGGACATAGGGGAAATTTCTGGCACCTTTAACAGGAGCCACCACAGTAGCCACTCTCACTACCAAAACATTGCCACACATATCCAATACATTAACATATTCCAAAGACAATCTGCTGTTGCTTACTATTTTAAGAAACATCTTCTCAAGATAAGCCTTTCTTTTTTTTCTGTTGAGCAATAGAAATTTTCAAGTAATTATTATTTTCATGGCCTGTGATATTTGGGGCTCATGTACCCTAGGGTATTAGGACAGTGTCCCTGACCTAATTATCTCATTTTATAAAAACTGGCATTCATTCAAGACTTAAGTCATCTTTCTCTAATTCAGAGTTTCAAAAATTTTTTTTTTATATAATTTGAAAGGAAAAATGAAGAGAGGCATTCTACAATTCCAGATCTCACTTAACTACAGAAATCTTACTGAAATGTTGACATAGAAAAGAGATTAAGCTATATTTTAAAAAAAAAAGGCAAATAAAAATAAAAGGAAACAAAACCAACATCATAAACTCTCTTGGGAAGTCCTGCAAAAGTTCTACATGTGATACACTGCCAAAACAAAAAATTAAATTCTGTAACTTTGGCTCAGATTTATTTTTATGAGAACACATTTGAACATGAAAACCACAGAAGACTGGATCAGGACTAGAATTCTTCCTAGAAATGTTCAAGTCTACCATTAGAAGAAATCTTTCCTAAATAGTGAACTTTTAATGTCAGGTTTTCTGTAATTTCCAGGGTTTAATTCATTACCTTATGTAAGGAAGTTAATATACTCTCAAGGAGATCTATAAATTCTTAGAACTGATTGACTAAAAGGACTTTAATTTAGAAAAAATACCCCAAAGTCAATATGGAGGCTGGTGGACTTTAAACTGCATAAATTTGTAACCTTGACATTCCTGTATATCATCAATGTTAGTAGCGAAACAATGTCATATGGCTCTGCAAAGTAATCTATTATTTTCAGGGCTTAAGGAAACTTCAGTCAATATTGTACTTTTAAAAATCAGTAGGGCTTGTCCCTCTGGGGCAAGAGTGGCTCTACTTTTTCAGCTCTACAAGGGCTGGAGGATTCAAATGCCATGATTGCAAATAAGTCACCAGCAGAAAGAATCAAATCTGTGATTTCTGTGTGGTTTTGAACCTTTATAGCTCAGGAGGAAACATTTGTATTGCCTAGCTGCCAACACAGGACGAAGACACATCACTAGTCCAAGTAGAAGCACGGCTTGTACTTATAGATGTTTCAGCTCACACAGAGCTTATAGAATTTTCATTCCTTCTTTTATCCAAATGGAGACAAATATTGGTTATATGAAGATAGGTTTAAAGCAAAAGTAAGATAAATTGTCATATGTAGGTAATGATGCATGTTCCAAGACACTTACAAGGAATAGAACATCTCTCCAGGTAACAGAAGATAGCTGTGCTCATTCTGCTAGTTCGGAAGGGTAGAAAATCCAAAGGTCAGAATATGTACATTGCAAGCCATTATATTTCTCTTATGCTGCACACATGTGACTAGTGGTGAATTTGTAGCCCTTAAGGAACGGTGAAGCCATTGGTGGTGGGCTGCTGTAATGTGGAGAAAACACACATCTGCAAAAGTATAGAAATAAGAAAGAAACTAAAGCAGAAGTGTAAGGTCTATAAAGACAAACACAGAATCTCAGAAAGAAGATGGGGGGAAGATGCAAGAGTGCTTTAATGAGCCTATAGAAACTTGCCACAAAAGGAACAATGTGATACTACTGATAAGTCCTGCTGACCTTCATGAAGTGGGTTTGCACATTTTTGGCCCGCTGAAGAATCATTTGCCATACTATAAGGTAGAGCATATGTCGTTGTGTTAGTTCTACACCAGGTGAAATACACTTGTACCATGACATAGCATACTCACATGCTAATTTGAAAGGTTAATAAAGCTGACAAAGCACCAGCTTAGTTTCAGCTGGCCAGAATTAAAATACTGAGGACTATGCTGAGGAGCAACCAACAGGAAGAAATGCACTTGTGAATTTTACTAGCTCATTTTCTAGAAAGAAGGAATCCCCAGAAGACAAGTCAGCCCATCAACAGAATAGACAGCAAATGCAGGATGGACACCATGTGAATATGTCTTACATAATGTATGCTTTCACCAACAGGGATGCAGTAAACAGCATCTCTGTTCAGAAACGGCCTTCCTAGAGCCCACTTTCACTAACATGCAAAGCAGTCTGATCCCAAGGAATTCAGAGTAACTCAGGACAAAGATGACAGATACAGCTCGCCCCTCTGTTCCTTTACAGCACGTAATCTTATGTGGGGAATTTTTCTTTGTTTATTTAGAGCATGTGTGTATATTTTTCTCTAAACAACGTAGGATAGGATATCTTCTTGCTTACTAGCCACATCTGGCAGATTGTGTTATTCCTTTTTCCTGACTGTATTTGTCTGCATTCTTATCCCTCCACCTCACAGATGCAGTCAAGTTG
Organism: Corvus kubaryi; assembly: GCF_017639235.1. NCBI lineage: Eukaryota > Metazoa > Chordata > Aves > Passeriformes > Corvidae > Corvus > Corvus kubaryi. Next base: position 42,792,242 of record NW_024582091.1, read on the forward strand.
AAATCAAGACAGCTTTCATGCTTATACCTAAAGGGTTCAGTCTTCTTCATTTTACCCAAGTTCAGATTAGCACTGTCCCTCTTTTTTCCCTCCCCAGCATCATCTATATATGTCATGGAATTGTTGAAGGCGGATGAAAGTTTTGAAATAGGATCTAAAGTCTGTCCCTCTTCAACACAGTTAGTTATTTTCCTAGCTTGTCAGAATAATGATGGAATTTAATGATGCAATTCTTATTAAAACAAATTTAAACAATACCTACCCCCTTTGAAAGTTATGAATTTAAACTAGACAATATTAAATTCAAGTTCCTGGAAAAGTTGATTGTGTTAGCATGCTGGCATACTCTGTATTTTCTCCATGACTTCTAATGGGAGATAGCTATTTCTCTTGTGGAACAAAAAGTAGTTTGATGTCAGGTGAATCAGGTAAAAATACACTCCTTTAAACAAAGGAATAAATAAAAACTGCACTCTCATTTTCTGAAGTTTTAATTTTTTCATATGTTTTTGGTTGAATAAGAGCAGGGAACATAAACACTGCCTGCTGTGTTCTTTCTCCAGATGTAGATATCCACAAGTTCAGATCCTGGAAAAGATGTCATGTGGTTATTACAGCTCATGTCATTATACTATAAATAGATATCCACAGGCATAGGAATGAATCTTGTTGTGCTGTTGTTCACAATGATGACTGACTGTAGTAATGTTTTCCCTTTTGGTAATATAATCTTAGTTAATGACTGCTTCCCTCAGTACTCTATTTTTGGAAAGGATATTTAATTATATGCCTGGTTTATCATTTCTTATATTAATTACATCTAGAGGTCATGTGCTAGCACTTTTAATATTTAATGTTTTGAAAATAAATTAAAATACATCATTTCAGAATAACTAATTTCCAGATATTACAAAAGGATTACAGAAAAAATTATGCTCTATATTGTAAGTCTAGATGACTCAAATGATGGCTAAATGGAGGTTGTGTCTTTCCTTTTTAGGCTGCCAATTCAAATCCATCTGGTTACTAGAGACAGAAACATAGATTCAAATATGAGTCATTTGCTGGAACAATGAAAGTGATTTAGGCTGGGACTTTCAAGGCATCCCAGAAGCATCTTATCTCCTCAGATATCTTTGGAAATCCCAGTCTTAGGTCTTTTTTTTGCTTCACAAACTCATTCACACAGTATAAAATCTTCATTAAAATCAATGGGAATTCTTGACTTCAGCAAGGCCAGAATTCAAACTATTCAGGCCAAGTATTATTTTGTTCATTTCTTTTTTACAGCAGCCAGTTTCCAAGGAGGGTATTGACTGCGTTTGAAGTGCTGTTTCCAGACTCTTCAGGAATTTTTAATTTCATCCTAACTTATGTATTATTACTTACTTTGTGAAGAGGGGAATGCTGGGCAGCAACCTTAGCAAGAAAAGGCTGAAAGCAAGAGAATGATCTGAGTATGAATAATGCTGTTTGGATACCTCCATTTGCCATAACACAATCTCCAAACTCACGGTCATACTGAGATATATTTTAGAAATCCCAGCACTGCTCAGGATCTTAAATTCTGGTGATGCCTGTAAGGAAAGTCTCAGCTCCAAAAGATTCGTAATTAAGCTAGTTAGAAATAAAATGGTGAAAGCTGTATATCAACATGTCTCTTTACATATGGAGAGCTAAGGTACAAAAGTCTGAAAAAGCTTTTCAGATGACATATAAGATGAAAGCAACCAGCTTTCAAAAAGGTTTTTTTTCAAACAAAAGCTGCATTGAGTCTTCAAAATCCTCATCAAGCATAGTCATTTAACCTGCCTGTCCACAGTCATATTTTCACTCAAATGTTTGTATGTTGAAATATTAAAATTTTCAAGCAACACCTCTGAGTACAAGAAGAACACCAAAACAAGTAATTATCAGAGTTTAAATTTCTTTCATTCTGTTGTAGTTCATCTCTCCTGAGCGCAAGAAGGTCAGCAGGATCCTGATGATGACACCAAACTGGGTGGTGAGGTGAACAAACATGTCAAAGGGGAGAAACATCTTACAGACATAATGGGACAGACTGGAAGACTGCCTACAAAGAACAGTATGAAATTTAAGTAAATGCAAAATCCTGTACCTGGGTTGGAAAAAACTAAGAGCCCAGTACAGGACAAGATCGACGCAGCTGGTGAGCAGCCTTGCATTTGAGGGTCAATGAGGTGAACACAAGGGACTGGTGTGCTGCTGGAACAAAAAAGGTAAATTGAATCTTGGGGATTGCAAGGGGCATTAGAAGCAGAGGTAGACATGTGATCATTCAAGTCTACTCAGCACCTGTCAGGCTGTGTCTGGAGCAGTGTGCCCCTTTCTGGTCCCCATAACTTGAGAAAGACATGGACATATTGGACAGGGTCCAAAGGAGAGTGGCAAAGATGTGCAAAGGGATGGAAAGCCTGCCCTGTAAGGAAATATTGATAGAGTTAGGTGTTTTCTCCCTGGAGAAGGCTCAGGCAAGACCTCATCACAGTATTCCAGTATTTAAAGGGAAGCTTCAAAGAGGATTGAGGTTCTCCCTTCACAAAGAACAGCACAGAGAAGACAAGGCATGCATTGGGAGTAATTTCACCTTAAGAAATATCCTCACCAGGGATGTGGTAGAGCCCCCATTGCTGAAGATTTTCAAGATGTGTGATTGGACAGGGTGCTAGATAATCTCATTTAGGCTGCCTTTCCCGTGAACATTTAGACCAGATAATCTTTCAAAGTCCCTTCTGTACTATTCAGTGATTGTAGGATAAGTTAGTAAATCACAGTCATCAGGAACTGGTAGCACTGAGATAATTTTCAAGGAGTTCTAATATTTATATAACTGAATATAATTCAGTAGTTAAAAGATTATAAATCTAAAAATAACATCTTTGGTATGTTCCAGCTCTTCTGATTTGCACCAAGATAATTTGAAAGTGTTGCTTATCATCCCCCCAGCCTCTTCACACTTACTCACCCATTTGTGATACCTTTAGGAGGTGCACTGGCAAGATGTTACTCTTCTGCGCTTTCAGGAGATGATCATATACCCAAAATCTCATGTTTTGTTCTCTTCTTGGCAATGGCAAACAATTTCATTCCAGTCACTTGCAACCCACGCACTTCTCTGCAGGGCACAATTATATTTTCTGCTCATCCCTGCTGGAATATGGAAACAAGAAAACAACTGCAAAGAAAAAAAAGTGATTTGATGCAGAAAGAAACTTTCCAAAAACATCTGGCTACCTCCCTCCTCCAAACTGGTTTATCTATGTCCAAGTCCATTATATAAGAAGTGGTTTCCAGTTCTTGAACTTTTGTGTTGAGGACTGACTGGATTGGATTGCTTATTTTGTGAGAGCATGCAGTGAACGCCCAAATGCTTAAGCAACAAAGTAGGAAAATGCTTTGAAGTTTAAAAAGATTATGTGTGAGAGAAAAGAAAGGATAGAGTAAGAGCACAGGTGAAAAGATAATTGCAGCTTCTCCTCTGGGGCCTCTGAGGGAATGACGAAGATTTTTACAAAGACAAACCATGTCTTCAGTGAATTTCCAGATACTTGATTTTTCTTCTGGGACAGAAAGTGGTTCAGTTACCAGAATAGATCTCAGACACTAGAAACAATATTGCTGGAACTATTTTCAGCCCAGAAAGGTGAACACAATCAGATTTTTACATCCATCTCCGACAACAAAGCCGAATGAATTAACACTGTTGAGAGGGAAAACATTAGTGATACAAACTGATACAAACTAGGAGCATGGTATGTTCAGACAACCAAGTGTGCAACATTTCCTGATAGCCTGACAACCTCACACACTTTCTCAGATTGAAATGCTGTTTCCAAAACACCTGCCTACAAAGAATTGACTGCAGCAATGACTTGTCAGAGGTAGTCAATATAGGATAAGGAGAAATGCACTCTGACTTCTTGCATCACGGCAGTAAGACTTTTAATTTCCAGTGAGGAGTGAGTCATTCAGCTTGTGGTTGAAAGCAGCTCTAGTGAATGCAAGTCTTGTCTTCAGCAGACTGTGAGAAACTTTGTCCTGCTTGAAGTGACTTTTAATTTCAGAGTCAAAATGGTTAAGAGCTAGTTCTTTGGAGTCACTGGGTTTGTTCTGCATCTCTCTACAGGAAAAAACATTTCTTGGAATATTTTTTTCTGCCTTTAGCAGTACCTAATGTAAGGAACCCTTCATGGGAAAGAAAGTTCTGAACTCTGAATGGTTCACTGGGCAGGAGTGAACATCTATTTCATTTAGCATGCTATGTTATCCAAGCCCGCAACTTGACAGTCCATTGACTGTGTGGATCTTTGATGCACTGTGTACCACACATTTTTGTGGCTCATGAACTAATTACTTGGCATGTACTGTAGAAATGTAAAGGGAGAAATTATTCCAGGAAAGTATTACCTGGAAACAGTAGTGAGATTTGAGCTGAAAACTACAAGATAAAACAGAAGTCTGTTTTAATTTTGGATCTAGAGTCAGAGGGAAATACTGCTGACACCATCTGGCCTTCAACGCTCAAATTCTATGAATAAAGCATTGTATTAAATTCCTACCTCATTAAATCAGCTGTTTAGCTCTGTTGTGTTCTGCTACTGCAGCTCTGATCTGCATTTACAGTGTTGTCTGTAATACCTTGTAAGGCAAACAAAATGCCTGAACTATGAGGTATAATGTAATGCAAAATTCGGGCCAACTACATTCTTGTCTAGTTTACATTCCTTACTGAATACTTGTTGAGCAGCATATTCTTTTTAATGTGGTGGAAAGCTGCAAGGAGCAATCAGCTTTACCAAAAATTCAGAAAAACAGTCAAAATATCTCTGGAGTTTCACAAAAAGAATTTCCTTGTCAACACCATTCAGGAGCCATTAACCTTAGGAGCATGAAAAAAAACCCCAAAAACAAAATAACCAAGTCTAAGAATAGGGCTATATATTTGAAACAGAAAGTTGTTGTTGAAAGGCCTTAGATTGGCATCACTGGAGATTTTGACAGATGATTAAGACAAATACCATCTGGACAAGCAACAGCAAAGTGCCCCCAATATGATATTGTCTATCAGTCCTGGCCTTTAAACACCAGCTGTGACTGTCAAGATAGGATGGGTTCTGTCACAGGCCCTCTTATGCCCCTTTAAAAGGACAAGTTGCTTGGCAGTAACTAGGCTCTCCAGAAAAAAATATCAAAAGGACTGTTCTCTTCTCAAACTTTTCCTTTAAATGTGTCTCCTGATTCCTGCAATGAACTTGGTTAACTAAGCAGCTGGCATATTGTGTGCAGTGCTTATTATACTGATCACTAACATTTCAGCCCTCATTGTGGAGATCCTAGTTTTGTATCTCATTTTACACTTTGAATTTAAATATAGCGGGGTATTTTTGTTCTCTTCTTGCAGTGCACGGCAAAAGAGTGGGGCATCAGTGTGCAGAAAGAAATGAACAGGAGCACATGAATAAGATCATTTTATACAAACTAACAAAGCACCAAGTCCATTGCACTGTTCATATAAAATGCTCCAAAATATGACAAGAGAGGAACAGTTCTGTTCTTTTCCTAAATATTGTTCTTTCTGTGTTTGCAAAACATTGCCTAAAGGGTAGAGTGTTTGGAGACAAAAGTTTGAGAGGGTGACGCACAGGTGGAAAACTATAAACTTTCAAGTGGGTCCCTCTAAAGCATTCATTATATTTTCTTCTGTTGCTGTAGAAAGGAAACTGGAGTCAGTGACCCAGCGGACCGCCCCCAGTAACTTGTCACTGCTCCCAAAATTTAGAGTCATTATATAGATGTGAAGGTCTCTGTGCACTCAGGAATGCCCTTTGGATGTCAAAGTCAATGTCAAAATTAAAAGGACAGCAGGGGTTACTGTTTCCGCTTTTTTTGTATTTCACTGCCCTTCTAGTTATTGCAAAATCAGAATTGTCAGGCTGATTTTCATTCATGGAGCTCATCTAGACAATCTTCTTGGCTCTGAAAAGCAGCAGATTTTATCATTAGTTATTTCCTAAAATATCTTCAACCTCTTTCTCAATCAAAAAGTACAAATAGAATACAGTGCAAAATACAAGCAGGCTTCCTAGAAGTTTTTCAAGAGGTGTTGCCTCTTTATTTCGTTATTAAAGAGCATTTTTGTTCTCTTGCAAAAGCAAAGGAATACATTTGCCAATCCCTTGACACCTCTCTGCAAGTGTATGCGCCTGATATGAATTCTGCCATAAGCCAGTGGGAAAAATTTTTGTTGGTGCCCATTGTGAAAAGATTGGCAGCATATCCATGCTTATACCCCAGTATGAGTCTCTTGAGCTCCTTATCTTTCTCAAGTGCTAGCACTCATCTTAGGTAAATCCTACTTCCTGCCACAAACCTACTGCTAACTTGGGTCAAGTCACTTGGGGCCAGATCTAGTGTGGCAGTGCAGAGCACAATGTCATGCTATGTGGTTATGTTTAATCTCGTATCCTCTCTCTGACTGCTGCTACTGGGAGAGCACGGTGCAAAATGCCATGTTTAACTGGAATTTGCTTTTCCCTGCCCCTTTCTGCTGGTAGTGGCAATGGTGTGAGAAGACAAAAAGTAAGGGGAAAAATAGAGTGAAAAGAACAGAAAAATAAGTAAATAAATACATAGATTTTGGAGATACAGAAATCCACCAAAGACCTGTCAGTAGAATTGGGGATGAAGAAATAAAACAGTGCAGAAAGGAAAATTATAAAATCAAGGAGCGGAGAGGAAACACTAAAGAATAACAATGCTTACTGCATTCTTTGTTGTGCATACCTATTAAAAATTAATCTGTTTGAATGAAGATGCCTCAAAACCATATAGTCCATATGTCTTCTTACTCTGCAGCTATAATCTCATGTCTCAGCCTGGGCTTTAACGCAGCCATATTCAGAACCCAGCATTTTATCCAAATTAAGTCACAAAATGTATGTCTACCTGGCTAGCTATTATGAGCACTGTAAGTATGAAGATTCTTTGTATTTTCACCTGAAGACAAACAAATTGAAATCGAGATGATTCTTGCCTCCTATTTTTTGAACTGAAAGAGATCAACAGAATTGCCAACAGGGTTGATACCTGTTTTAGACGTTGGTCAACAACTGACCATTCCATAAACACCTTTAACAGTCTGTTCACACAGCATCTGAGTATCTGAGCTCCCCCCACCTTGTCCCTTTGGCCATTCTGCAAGGGGATAGAAAAAGGGATAGAAACAACTTCCCCAAATATTGGTCAGGTTTTATATTCAAAGTCAGTGATTATTGAGCACAGGGACAATCAGGTTTTGCCTCTTACCCAGGATAAATATGCAGTAAGGGTACAATTACTGACACCAAGAATCATGCTTTGTGAACCTCCAACTGAAGTTCAGAGATCATGAGCATAAAAAAAAAGCGCAAAAAGATTTAAGGTGGTAATTTAGTATGGATTTCCTCATTGTGAAAAAGTCCTTGCTGTCATAGAACTACATTGGATCTTGAACATTCCTTCCACTTAGTTCATTTTTATTGTATTAATAAAATTATGACTTTCTAAAGTAAAATCAGATTTGATAACTCCCACACAGAGAAGAATAAACTGAGAGTCAGCATGTTAAAAGTGTTATAATTTGCATTCATATAGTGCCAGTTATCTAAGAATCTCAAAATATTTTTTAAATGGCTATTATTCACCTTTTCAGAGGAGAAAGCAAAAAAAAGAAATACAATCATGAAGATTAGCATTTTTCATCTTGGATAAAAGTATTGGATACAAAAACCATGACCCAGCATTCAGAATATCTGAATACCTACAACTGCAAGTAGTTCTGAAAATAAGACCATAAGTGGTTTTCAAATCAACAAAAATGTATTGGGTTTGTGTGGCAAGGTTCTGGCAGGGGGTGACTTCTGTGAGAGGCTGCCAGAAGCTTCCCCTATATCTGATGGAGTCAATACCAACAGGCTCCAAGACAGATTTGCAACTGGACAAGAACAAATCCATCAGTAATGACAGTAACAATTCTGGGATAACAGATTTGAGAAGGGGAAAAGTTGCTGCATAGGAGTAATTGCAGCCAGAGAGAAAAGTGAGAACAGGTGAGAGCAACAGCCCTGCAGACACCAAGGTCAGAGATAAAGGAGTGGGAGGAGGTGTTCCAGGCACCAGAGCAGAGATTCCCCTGCTGCCCATGGAAAAGACCATGGTGAGGCAGCTCTGCCCCTGCAGCCCATGGAAGGCCTCTTGCCAGAGCAGGTGAATGCCCAAAGAAGTCTGTGACCCCATGGGAAGCTCACACTTGAGTACCTTTGCTGTCAGGACTTGTGACCCTTCTGGGGACCAGCACTGGAGCAGTCTGTTCGTGAGGGACACATGGAAGGAGTGTACCCTGGAGCAGTTCATGAAGAACTGCAGCTCATGGGAAGGACTCATGTTGGAGAAGTTCATGGAGCACTATCTCCCATGGGAGAGGCCCCACATGGGTGCATGGAACAGTGTGAGTTCTCTGCCCGAGGAGGAAGCAGTGACACAGATATCATGTGATGAACTGACCACAGCCCCCATTCTCCATTCCACTGTGTTGCCGTGGGGGAAGGAGAGAGAGAAAATGGGAAGCTAAGCCTCGAAAGAAAGGGTTGGAGGGAAGGCCTTTTTATGATTTGGTTTGATTTTTCATTACCCTACTCTGATCTGGCTGACAATAAATTAAACTAATTTCCAAACACTGAGTCTGCTTTGCCAGTGACAGTAACTGGTGAGTGATCTCTCCCTGTCCTTGTATAGGCCCACAAGCCTTTCATCATATTTTCTCTCCTCTGTCTGGCTGAGGAGAGAAATGACAGAAAGGCTTTGGTGAGAACCTGGCATCCAGCTAGGGTCAATGCCACAGAAAAAAGAATTACTAATATTAACTACTTTCTATTTAAGTAAGCTCTTATTAAAGATTTTAATTGCTTAGGACTACAGCTGGTTTAAAAATTGAAGTTATTTTCATGAAGTATTTTGATGTCTTGAGTTTGAGTTCCTAAGGACTCGAAACAAATCGATTTTTTACTTCATTTCTCTATTTATTGAGCAATAGTTTGCAAGTCAATTATTAATATTGTTTTCCATTTGGCTTTCAGATAAACCAAAAGTATTATTAGGATTATTAGGAGGGTTATTTTAAAAATTATAAACTATTCAGAGCAACCCCCTCCCCCATTACCAGCAGTTACTTGCTGGCCAGAGGTGAGTCAATCTACTTTCCCACAGTAGCTTTTTAGGCGTGATAAAGCACAGCCCATTGGCAGCTTCCAGGCATATCTACAAAATGTCACTGATATCTAAAATTACATACCTAGCTGTGTTCAGAAATTCTACAGTGGTTATTGAGGTTTAGGCTCAAGCAAAGAATGTCACGCATTCTGCTCAGGTCCCTCAGGAAAGGCTTTGCTTGTATGCACAGCTTTTACTTTACCTGTCAAAGATGAGTCTACCTCAACCCATTTTCTCACTTTTAGCTTTCCAATTCTGTTGCCCATTTCACTGAGGGGAGTAAGCAGTAAGCAAGCAGTCGTGTGGAGCTGAGCTGCTTACCTGGATTAAACCGAACAAGAGCTTCCCAGACTAGCTAGTTTTTGGGGGTTTTGGTGGGTTTTTTGTTTGTTTGTTGGTTTGGTTTGGCTTCTTTTGTTTTTCTGGCAAAGCAAACCAAGGAATTAGTTTACCACTTTTCAAAGTATTCAGTCATCTCCTGGAAAGCAGGACTCCATCCCATGGGACAGTTGCTTGGGAGGACAAATGCCTTAATTCTGGACATTCTCCATTTCCTCCTTCTTTCCTCAGCTTTTCTTGCTGAGCGCAATGTCACATGGTATGGGATATCCCTCTGGTCATCAGGGGTCAGTGGCTGGATCCCCATCAGAGGCTGGCTGGATCCTCTCCCAGCCTCTCATGCACCCCAGTCCACTCACTGGGAAAGCAGCATGAGAAAACCTTGAGGCTGCATAAACACTGCTCTGCAGGAGCTAAACTGAGGGGCTGTTATCACCACCATTTTGGTCAGAAATCCAGAAAATAGCACCATGCAAGTCTCTATGGAGAATTCTGTCCCAGTCAAAACCAGTACAATTCCCCACACAAGCAAGCAGAGGCATGCCTATGCCTCTCAGGTCACCCACCTCTCTATTTGCCTTCATGGGGATTTTTGGTCCATCCTTTAGGAAGCCCCATGATGTTTTCTCTGTCTCTAGTTGCAGAAAAAAACCCTTTACGTTTCAAACACATCTTCAACCAAGTTAGTGTGATTATCTCTCTACACAAAATCCCAGCCGAACCTTCCATATCTTTTAGCACTAGTTTATTCGCCATCAATTTCTATTGCTATAATTCTTTATCATAGTCTACATGGCACAATATGTCTATGAAGCTGTCAGTTTGGGGTGAGGCAGTTCAAGGAGGAGGGAAATAGTCTTCAAACTGAGAGTGAAGCCAGAAGTGTAGATGGCAAAGATGTTAAAAAGTAGCCTTGTCATTAAAAGTGGCAGCAAGATGCTGAAGAGAAGCCTGTTCAGACTGCATGTTAGTAAAAGTCATGCTGAGGGAAGAAATGGAAATATGTAACATCTGTCATCCACCCTGTTGCAAAGACCTTTGCAGTTTGCAACATTTGGAGAAATTCAATTTTCAAGGATGTTGCCTTTTTTTTTACTTTGTTGCTTAATTTTACTGACCAAGAGAGAAGGGAAGGGAAGGGAAGGGAAGGGAAGGGAAGGGAAGGGAAGGGAAGGGAAGGGAAGGGAAGATTTTAAAAAAAGATACTTTCTTGGTTTTGTTTTCTTGATTTAACACTTCATTAGCTTATCAGCTTGGAAACACAGAGTTTACCCACAGCCAATTCCCATCTGGTTCCTCAACAGGTTTTTTGCAAGCAATAGGTCCATTAGTACTGCTAGGGTTTTTTGGCGTTTTTCTTTTTGTTTTTCCCTATTGTCAGTCATTTCTACTATTCTTAAGTGAAATGTTCCAGCTCAGAAACAACTCCCAGTAGGCAATTTCTGCCCAGGCATGACCTCAGAACTGAGTGCTGTCATCATTGAAGACATGCAAACACTGAAGCTCTCTGGCACCAGTCTTTCAAAAGGAAACATGTCTTGTATATGGGACTGTGACAAAGATCACATATAAGTCAATGTGGCAACAGGTACTTGAAAAGCCAATAACAGTTTGATTTCTGCCTGAAGATTCTCAGTCATTCTCAGATGCCAGAAATTTCATCTTCGCTTCAGTGTAATTACACATGATTCTTCTGGAATTCAAATATTTCAGCTATGGTCAGAGCAAACTCAATGACAATATCAAGTCATTTTAGTAAAAATTCTAGTATATTTTTAAAGCCAAGGGATGCCTCCTGTTTCAGTTTGATCCTGTCAGAAAAATAAGCAGAAGAACATGATGTTACAGTTCGACTTTCCCCTTACTGAGCCAAACTGATAAAGATATTAAGGTGTCACTAGTGTTATCTGTCTGAAAAAACATTCAAAAGCAATGCTGACAGACGAATTTGCAAGTCTGTTGCCCAGATATTAAATAGTCTGTATAGCATAGGATAGTCTTGTCACAAAGATCTTTATTTGCTGCTCAGTCAGTTCAGCTTCTTTCTCCTCCAGCTGTTCATCAGAAATTGAAACTGTGGCTATCAAATCCAGAAAGATGTCTCAAGGCAAACAGGTCAGGTTTATGATCAAAGGCTAATGAAAAGGTTAGTAATCTATGCTGAAGACAGCTGGAAAGTTCACCCTGGAGACAAAACTGTGACCAGCTTGAATGCACAAGCTATCTTTTTGCTAACAGTGAAAATTTAAAATGTAGGCTAAAGAAATTTGCAAAGAGGGAAAGAAATGTTTGTGTCTAGGTTTCACTGAATTCACTTCTCCTTCTCATACATAATAATGGACCTTTGTCAGCCCTTGAGAAATAACAGCAGCAGTGTTTCTTACCGGCTGAGATGAAGGGTAAGGGCAGAATAAGGAATCTGTAAAAACTTTGCTAAGACACTGCTGTACAAAGTTAGTTTCACTAGTTTAAATCTCACTTTAATGTTTTACTAAAACCTAAGAGCTGCTGTGAACTGCTTACTGTCTATTTTGTGCAAACACCAGATAGTGGATGAAGAATCCTATACTTAAAGGGCAAGTTTTGCTGATTTTTTTAATATAGCACTGGTTTGGCCCTGCTCAGTTCTCATTGTTTCCTCACAGACTTTTTGTTCAACCACAGACACCTCCTTTTATTTTTGGGCTACTCCCTAACTGTGGCTGATGACTAACATTCCCCTTCCCTGAGAGCAGTGATGAGGAGACTACACTGGATGCTGTCATGGCAGATTGACTTATATTAGACTGTTTTGGGATTTTTTTTCTCATTCCATTTCTTCATGTATTAGTGGCAATGCCACAATGCCAGAACTGTAGGAGAGCATCATCTCAGATTCAGCTTTCAGATTCTCATAGCAGTCTCCAGAAACTCTACAAATCTTACACTGATTGACATTTGTCGGTTACTGATCATCAAATCCCTTAAAGCAGAAAGCTTGTTCTTAAAACTAATGTGAAAAAGCTGACTTAAAATAAAGTAGAAAAATAAAAATTGTTACCCTACTGAGTTTTATTTTACTCGATGCAAGGGTTAAATCCAAGATAACAATTGTGTTGCAGTGGTTAAATAGCCATGATATCACCTATGGAGGAAAAAAAAAGGCTCTCTGAGAGCAGAAGGTTAATGAAAAATGCATAATATAATTTTTACAAGCATAAAAATTTAGTAATGGGAAGGGTTAAAAGAGTGCTAAAAGAAACTTGAATTTGCCTTTAGAATGAGGCACTTGAGGGAACAGGGAAAAAAGACTCAAATGAACTATGAAAGAAATAAGGGTTCATGGAGGAAATACATAACTAAATCATAAAAAGAAAACATTTGTGTACCATTTCTACCATTTAGTATACTAGAAAAACAAAAGTGAACTTTAGCCAGCTTAGGAATTCCTTATTTATATCAGAAAGCAAGGGCAGCAGTTCTATTGGTTTCAGACCTGTGATATGAAAAAATGCTTATCTTTTTCTATATGCTTTATCTTTCAGAGTATTCACTTGATAGTTGCTCATTGTTGTAAAGTCTGAAATAAGTCTTGAGATTTATAGTATTTAAAATGATAAGGAAATCAGCAAATTCCCAAACTACCGCATAATGGTTTTACTCTGGTAAACTTTCTTTCCTGTTAAGATATATGTATTTGTGAAAAAAAAAAAAATGTAGAGAAGTTAATTTGGCTGATGCTTTTAGTGTATGAATGCATCACTTGCTTTAATATTTCTAACACAACTTCTGAAAACAATTTTTTTTCAGTGAGTATTACATACTTGTCCTTCTGGGACAGTGCAGTTTTACTTTAGTAATACATATGTTTCACTTGTACTTTTTGTCAATATTGTATATTTTTGTCAATATTGTTTAGGGCCCAGATATAGAGGCCAATCAGCCTCCCTGTGGAAGTAGATAGATGGGATTAATCAGGTAAAAGTCCCTTCAGGAGATGTAGGTAACAGAAGAATCCTTTTCAGTCTATGGAGTGTGTCCTGACAGATGTCCCAGCAACACTTTTTACTGTGAAACAGACATGAGGAAAATATCAAGTTTCTGTCAAATTGCTCAAAGAAAATATCGCATGAAGTCAGTTTTATAACAGACTTGGAAGGGTCCACGACAACATGGTCCACATAAGATTCCATGGAGACTTAAACTGCTGTATCTTTTAAACAAATTTGGACCATTTATCAGATAAATTCTTCCTTGCTATGGTACTGGTGTTTCTTGTTCACTGCTGTAAAGTTCAAAACCAGATTTGCAATATTGTAAGCTACAGAAAAATTCAGGTGAGGTGGTGTGACATACACTCTCCTAGAATGAAACATTTTCACATTTGTAGGATTGTGCTCTTTCACACTTTCTAGAGTACTCTATCCCTGTTCTGGTACAAAATTTTATGGAGCTTTACATGTCCAAACAAAGTATTTTGAGGTCAAGTAGCAAAGTAGCTATTCAATGCTTAATGGTTGTGTTTAGGTTAAGTTATAAGTGGCTAATGAGTTACGTTCACTGAATTGTTGGATAGTGGGACTTTCATTACACTTCAGAAACCCTCTAACTTAATGTAATTGCTGCAGATGCTGAGGTGGAAAGAAACTTGCAAAAACATTTTAACTAGCTTTCCAAAAATTGGCTTGCTTCCTCAGTTGCTGTCTTGCACAGCTTCATGTGTTATACACTTGTCTGGTGAACAAGCTTCGTTAAGTTCCACATTCCACACTTCATCTACTGTATTACATGCGTTAACAGTTCCATAACGCTCTGTATATTTTATCTGGCTGTGCTTTAAGTTTAGATTATGTTACGGTTTAAAGATTTTGCCAGTCAGAATGAGGCTTTATAAAACTCGATTGAGATTTAGTGTCCAAAGGTCTCTCAAATGCAGGACAAATTATATGGACATCTTCCAAAAATACTCATTTTAATATGCTTTCTTACTGCTCAGAAGGACATTTATACTGATTTGTGTTTTCAGCACTGTCTGGAATAGAATGTTGTATTTTTTTAGGAGGGACACCTCAGCATTTCCCACTTCCTACAGATTTGTGAGACCCAGGGGCATTGAGTAGGGAGGCACTTGTTTTGTTTATTACTTGGCAGAAAACGGAAAGGGAGAATAAGCTAACACTTGCTTGAAGTGCCACCAAATGCCATACATTCTTCGTTGAGTTGTTGGCACACTCTTTGCTGAGTTAATGAAGGAGGTCTTCAGCATACAAAAACAACTGGTGATTCACCGGAAAAAGAGGACAGGTCCCTAGTACCATTTTTCCAAGTAAAGCTCTAAGAAGTTAAGAGGTCCGATAAATTGCTCTGAATCATTCCTTTTCTTAGACATATTTTCACAACCCCTCCCTAGTAAGATATCAGATACCTGATATCACCTGGCAAATCGTAGTCACTGCCAAGCCACTGTTTGTAAATTTGGTCTTGTTCTGGACCATGATGCACAGGTCATCTCCTGCATGGCTACCTGTTCTTTGGCTGACCAGATGTGCGTCCAGTGGTGTGGTCAAAGTACCAGTATATGTGTTTGCATCTGTATCTCCTCACAGGTGTCGTCACTGCACAGCACCATAATATCTTTATTGACTTTATCTTTAGATCAGATGGTGGCATGCCATTAAATCCTCCACTGTGGTAGTATAAACTTCTCAAGTTAAGATGCATATCACTGATTAAGGGATGGTTTGATTTGGTCAAAGTTCATGACTGGAAATCTACACATGCGGTACATCTTCTGGATCTGGACACACAGAGACTTTCTTAATATATACATAAATTAAATTTGCAACTACAGTTTCCCACAGTTTGAAACGCTGGCTCCTTGAAATCAGAGGGAGTTTTGTCTTTGTCTTTAATGAATATTTGGAATGAAATCTTGGTCCAAAGTCCTTTGTTATAGGCTTAAACACATGCTTAAGTATTTTGCTGAGTCAAAGCCATACATTATGTATACAAAGAATGTCTCAAACAACAGTTAAAATGGTTTTACTGATCAGTTTATATATATATAAAATACAGTTAAGTACTATTCGTTTTAATCTTTAATGGCTAAGTCTTTATGGAAGGCATAAAGAAATTAACAGGAGAGTTTCCCAACAACATGAGGTTCCAATTTTAACAAGTCAGACATTAAACAGCAGCAGACATATGTTGTGGACCTGTGCATGCACATAATAACCCTGATTTCTTTTTTAAGAACCTTTATGTCTTATCTCAAGCTATTAAATATTATGAAAATGTACCATATACATAAGTTAAATGTCAAGGGACATTTGATTGTAGCGCATAATATTATAATACCATTTCTAAAAGCAACACAGAGCAAAAAAGCAACACATATTAAAAAGTTATCCAATTGCTAGTACATTAAGTTACTTCATACCTAAAATACAAATAAGAGGAAACAAAGTGACTCAACATTGAAGTGAACATTATGGGGGCACACACAGATGAGAGAAGAGGAAGAAGAAGTACTTGGTTTTATGCAGGTATTTAGTATCCAAACAAACTGCAGCTCATTTGTAATAGTTTTTCTTACTGGTACTTGTAAAGAGCAGCAAACCAGAAGTACCAGCTGCTAGCCCTAGAAACTCTGCCTTACAACTTTTAAAATAGATTAAAATCTTCTGGCAAACTCATGATGTATTTAACCATTAACTCCTCCAGATAGCGAATACCTGACCTCTCAGTTTGTTAACTAATTATCAGGTCAAATCAACTGCCAGAATTAAGAATATTTAATACTCAAGAGTACAAATCAGCATTGTCCACACTAGTGATAATAATCTCCTTATGTAAAACCTTCCTCGATATTTCACCAGTAATGGTTGAACAGCCTCATTTATGCATCAACTCTTTTAGAAAATGTGCCCTAACAGGTCCCACGGCGCATATACAAAATGCAATAACTTGCACAGAAATAATGCCCTACAGTATAATAATATACATGCACAGGAAAAAATTTATGGTATGTAAAAATCACCCAAACACTAAAATGAATACTGATGCAGATATTTTTTTTCAGATATGGGTTTATATACTGAAGATCTACTCACCTAATATGACCAAGAATTCAGAGTACACCCTGTAGGGAATATCTAAAGACAGTAGATCTTAAATCAGACAGATAAAAAAAAGTTCTGTCCCAGTTCTGTTTTCCAGGCATGCTTGCTAGGAAGTTATGTGACACGCTAGCAGGGAATATTTCATAGGGCCCAAGGTTTTACCTATGCAGATATGCGATATGGTGGAATGAGCAGTGGAATAATTTTTCCACATGGAAATGTCTTACTGGCTGCCAATTTTTATTTTTTGTACCATTCCTTAGCCTCACTTTTTCATCACTTGATGGCTTAGAAATTTTGTATTGTTCACTTTGGTGATAGACATTTTATTACCAAATATTTCCATTTCTGGAAAAAAAGCAGGATTATTACAAGGGGAAAATTGAAAATGCAGCACTTCATTTTCCATCTGCAGTAGCCTTTGAGGGTCGGGCATCCTAGCACAGCTGGCCCAGCAGTCAAAATTGAAAATACCACTTTCAGTTATCGTGCAGTTTGCTGCTCTTTTCAGAGTAGAAGCAAAATGCACCAAGACAGGTAACTGTACCATCACTGCAAGACTACAAAGTTTCATTTCAGACATATAGTAATCCTAAAAGAATATATATGAAATTAAAACCACACTCATTCCCAACTAGAAGCCTTTCTAGACTTTCTACCTGTCATATGAATAAGTTTCCCTTTTACTGATCAATAGTGTGAGTTATGGCCCGTGCCCTCTACTCTCAACATTGTAGATGCTACATTAGAACCTAGTCCTGTTTCTTGGCCACTCTTTTGTCTTATTTTGTAAACATTTCTGAGTGAATTCTCCATACTTTGGAATGTCATGTCAAACTCTTATTTGGGTGCATAAATGACAATATCAGATAATGATCCTTGTCACACAGATGGCTTCAATTTTATTTCAATTTCAAAAGGCGGTTTCATAGAAGTCTTCTACTTAGGTTTTAGAAAAATTATGCTGTTTTTCCTCTTATGCTTTTCTTTGTTGACTTTTTGTATAGATTTTGAAAACAATACAGGAAGTGTAAGATAAAAAATATTAAACAAGAATTAAAAAAGAAAAATTCTGAAAGGATTAGTTGATATACGTGATAATT
This sequence comes from Corvus kubaryi, assembly GCF_017639235.1. NCBI lineage: Eukaryota > Metazoa > Chordata > Aves > Passeriformes > Corvidae > Corvus > Corvus kubaryi. The sequence goes on from NW_024582091.1 coordinate 42,810,051, forward strand.
AATATGAAAACATGTGATTTATGTCATTTAACATTTATCCATATTATATATAAAAATGTTCCTTGAAAGAAAATTTGAAATTGCTGGGGGGTTTTTTGGTTTTTTTATTTCACAAATATAGACATGTCACTTCTGGGCTGTAGGATAGAGAATCCGCTATTGATTGTGCAGGACTCTAGGGGAATAAGATATTTGGTGCAAGGTTTTTAAATTCATCCTAGTCCAGCTGCTAATCTACTAAAGCAGTGTTTCATTTGTCCTACTCATCTCTAGATTGAAACTTCTATTTTGGGTTCACAAGTAGTAGAGCATTACATTATTCTAACATTAGAGACAGCAATTTCAGGAGACCTACTTTTCAACTGATGTTTCACTTCACACCTTTGTAGAATTAGGCTTATAGGTTCTCTTAATTTTATGAAGCTATGGGATCCACCAGGATCAGCTGCCAAACCAGAGGCAACACAAATTGTTAGAGCTTTTAGTGCAAGCAATAACCCAACAGATGAAAATGTACCGATTTCCAGAGTAAATGGTGCCTACAGACAATATAGACTATCAGCTAGTAGGCTGGATTTCAACTGGTCTCCAGATTGTGCTGGTATACCATTCTGAGAGATGAGTATCAACCCTGACCTTTCCAAAGGGACAGTAATGTTCTGGGGATCCGTGATAAATAAGGATAAACTCAATAGTGTGAAGACACCATTTGAGAATTAATTAGGCTGCTAGCCTTGAGAAACCAAGTCATCAGTTCGCTGAACTGTCCTGTCTGAGGTCTCAACAGTATTTGAATAAACTGAACACCCTTGTTTTAGCAAAGAGGTTAGCAAGCTATAGTCTGCAGAGTCCACAGCTACTTAACCACAGGAGAGGATTTTAGAGGGATTCAAAACAACCCTATCTTCTCCTTGGTCTTGTGTTTGGAGAGTGTATAGAGTAAGGGTTGTGGGGCACTAGCTCTGAAGTGAATGGGACTCTGTAAATTCCATACAAAGTGATTGACTAACTCAGGGTTTAAAAATTTTGAAAAGTTGAAAGCTGTCATATATTTCTTTTTACATTAAGTGCACCAATGAATAAAATTATTTGAAAACAATATAAAAAATCACACTGGAGGACAACAAAAAGAAAAATTAAGGAAAATGTTGGTTTCTAAAGAAGTATTTTACTTCCAATTGCATATTTTAAGTATTAAGTGAAAACAAATGAACCCAAAGAACCAGCAATTCCTCATTAGAAATCCCTTCCTGTCTCAATTACTCAGTTCCTCAGTCCTCACCATATTTTCCTTTCTCTGGTCCTCGTAATTTTTTTCTCACCACAAAAAAGGTCTTAATTCTCCAAGGAAAAGCAGAAATTCACACAGGAAAAATTTGCCCTTATATTAAAAATAAACTTTATTTTCTAAGATCTAATTCAGATGTACTTTCAGACATATAGCATGAACAAGATGCCTCAAGAAGGGCATCTTGTTTCCTCCCGTTTTTTGGCTACCTTCGAAAGGCAGCTTTCTCCATACAGGTGGCTTAAAGCCTTCAACATATTGCGTCTGTTATCTTTGATATGCTTAGCACAGACTCCTGTGGAGACATTTTCTTAATTATGAGTCAGAGAAGCTCTTGGAATCCCAACTGTCTCTTTTACTTTATCTAATCTGATGGGCTCATTTGTCCTAAATACTTCATTTTGCAACCCTCAGAGTCTTCCTCTAGCAGCATACTATAACATGTGTCACTCTTTCCCTACTAAATATCCAATTAGGCAGTCATCCATCTTTTGCTATTGCCTTCTCTAATCAGAAAGTCATATGCAGAGATGGAAAAGATCTATTTTATCCATCTCTTGTCAATGTAGATTTATTCCCCATAGTATATTTTCTAGCGTTATGTTTATTTAACTTAGATTATTACAGATTTTTCAAAATAAAGTTCAAGCCAAATTATATGAACAGCTTGGATTACACCATTTGGGAGTTATATGATCAGTAACCAATGCCAAGAGAATCAATAGACAGGAAACGACATTTAAATGTGAGCAGCGAAATAAATGTGCCTTTTACTCTACAACCAAGACAATTCCAAGAACTAAATATTAGTTAAATAGATTCTAGTGGAACCCTATTAGTTCTTTAGGAAAATTGGATCTATTTAATCCTGGCAAGGAAGCAAGAGGCAAAACAGAGATGGTCATCAAAGGCCAGATGTTTTACATTATCTATAAATTTGCACCACTAAATATTTGGCTCTTTTTTATAAAAGCATCAGTAACAGTGTGAAATAACTGACCTTTTCAACAAAAAGAGCCCAGCCTTGTCCAGGGGAAGTACATACACCCATCCTCAACCCACTCAGTGGGTGTGACCAAATCCAGAAGCCTGTGCAGTGCCTGGGCAGTCAGTGGAGACTCCCAGTAATGCCAGGGAGTCCTGGCAACCCTATTAGTTATTGTTATATTGTCACATCACAGGGATTTGGGATGAGAACACCAAACTTACTTCATGTATGTCACTGAGCAGTTGTCAGACAGCAATATTAAGTTATTCCTGGATCACAGTGACAGCTCTTCATGCTTTCCTGACGTCTCTAGGCCTGTGTTCCCCAGTTATTCCTGCTCTATCTCCTCTCACTTTGAGTGCACAAAGCACGTATCACTGTAGGCAAGCAAATAACAGAAGCAGCTGGAATCCAGCTAAAATGATCTCTTATCAGAGAACACAAACAGTTTTGTCAATACTGTCTCTTTTGGTGTAAAGGGGGTCACAAAAGTGAGAAGAATTGCTGTCCAGAGAAATGAAAAAGACTATAGGGAGAAACAAATAAACAGATCAAGGGTGATGACACAGACATGTCTTCAGCTTTCTAAACACCCTAACACAAAGATGTGACTACACCAAAACACAGTCACTGGATGAAGTGTAAACATGACATAGGTGGATTTATAGGAATTCTGCCTCTAAATTAACATGCAAGTTTATGACATTTCCACTTAGCCTTGTCTGTAGAAATAAAAGCCCAAATTAAATAATAAAAATTGATATACTAGAAGTTTAATTAAAAAGTCATAGTCATGCCAACAATTTCTACTTACCTTTTTTATAGAAGCAATGAAATAAATATGACATAAAGCCCTTAAAGAGAAACTTCATTCTCTGCTGATGAACATCATCAGCTTTACACATTGTCTTCATTTATAATAAGGTCAAGTTACAGTAAAGAGATGAAGAAAATGTCTTACAAAAGGGAATAGGCTAAACCAACAACCTGTGTGTAAGAAATAGTCACTCTTATAATCCTCAATCTCAGTGAGCACATCTACATTAGTAAACTAAATAACTCAAGAGAATGTACACAAGAACTTGGATTCTATTGTCTAAATAGCTAACACTGACACTGGTGTGGTTTTGATGCAGGAAAATTTTTCAGTCTGTGGTTTCCCTCACATAATCTGGAAACACTGGAATAAGTAGCCCGGATGGTGAGGGCACCATCCCAGCAAACATTCAATGTCAGGCTGAATAGGGCTTTGAAAAACCTGGTCTAGTTGAAGATGACCCTGCTCATGGCAGGGGGCTAGACTAGAAGACCTTTAAATGTCCCTTCCAACCCAAACTATCCTCTGTTTCTATAAGTCTATGATTCTTTATCAGTTTTCAGGCACAGCTCAGATATCATTAAGGACTCAGAAGAGGTAGGCATCCTTTTGGGGGACTAGAACAGCAGTCTAGTGGCTGTGGGCTGTTCTCTCCAAGGTGGCTTCAGATAACAGTCCCAGACATATTTCGTTTGCTGTCCCAGATTTGGCACATGGAAGCACAGTCCGCCCCAGAAAAGTGGAAAGGAAGTTAAAATCCCTGCTCTTTGCTTTCCCTGTGTCTGCATTAAGAAATGATGTGCTTAGCAGACATGCTGGTGCACAGGTACTAGTATTGCAGTTTTCCCGTGCACACTGACCTCATAGTGAGTGGCTGTGTGAAGAAAAGATGCACTGTATGGAGGATAGGCATCACTGTTCATACCCCACTCTTTTGCTTGCTGCCACTGGGGACTGTTTTTGCTGTGAACTGTGAGATACTGTTAGGATTTTCAAGGGATTACAAAAATTTGGGGGTGAATTGTTCTTGTTACAGTCAATAATTCAGTCTTTCTTCACCCTGTCTTCAGTGATAGCTTCTCCCTCTCTATCAGATTTGAGGCTGCTAGTATGGTTTTGTCTCTGGTGAAGAGATAGCACATTTAGCTGTCAGGAACTTGAATACCATGATAGCAGAGAAAAATGAGAATGTTAGGATGACAGATAATAAATAGAAAGTGATGGGTGCTGAGGGCATTCACTGACCATCTGTATATGGCAGAATGGTCATTCTGGGCTCAGGAAATAAGAAATCTGAATTATGATGCATAGCTAGGATGACTTACTGACTTCAGACAGGGAAGGCTACATTTTTAATATTGCATGTTAAGTTTGCCATATGCCACACTAAAATCAGAACTACTTTGAAGCATAAGAACTCAGAAAGTTTTATCTTTGGGGTGCACAAAAGTATGAGTTACCATGGTTAATTTTTAAGCTGCACAAGCTATTTCTTCTGTCTTATGTAAAGCCATGAACAGAGTCCTGCAAAACAGTACCCTTTTAATCCTCTTGTGAATGGGGAATTATTTAACAGGCTGGCCATATTTTAATACCACTACTTAGTACTCAGGTTTTCCTTTGCCTCTAAGTACCTTTATCATCGAGGAAGTCTCACAGAAATTGATGTGGATTGTCAAAAGTCAGGGGTGGCATCTGCAGTGAATGCAAACAGGGTGGGAGTAGAGTTGCAATGCCACCAGTGAATATCAGCATCCTCTGAGCTACTCTTGCCCACAAAGCTGCAAAAGAGGCTCTCAAACTGCAATATGAAGGACCTAGAAGCTCTAGTACCTACAATCTTGGAGCAGATACAGCCTGCTTTCAAAATGCATTATTTCTTAGACTGAAGCAATTCAAGACATCCACTACAAGTCTGGATCTCAACATTTCAAGTGTCCTTGATGCTATTACTGAAGGTTGTGACCACCTGTTAAATTAGAGGCAAATTTAAAAATTAGGAGTGAATGAGACACAGAAGGCATACTTGTTAACTTTTAGCAGTTAGCTACAAAGGTAGTTGCAAACTCACATGATGGTGTGAGATCACAGATGACAGCACTAAGAGTATGTTTACTGCCCTCTTTAGTGGGGTTTTGGCTTTGATGTTAAGTGATTGATAAGATAGTGTATGGCTCCTTGAAAAAAATGTCCTTCTGGGAAGAATTAATAAGTATTCTGTGAAGTAAAGCTGTGTTAACTTTTGAAAAGTTAATATATAGGACATTGCAAAACAAGCAACAACAACGCCTCAAAAGAAAACCATTTAAATTGTTATGTTAAAATGCCTCCTGCTGACTGACACATCTGTAAGTATTATACCTGTGGCTTCTTTTTTTTTTTCTTTTTTTTCTGAGGCTGAATGGAGGAGTTTTCATATTATGCTGCACCTGAAACTAAGTTGGAGATAGCAAAGGAGCTGTGCGCTGTTATCCGTATTGCGTACTGGCTTCTGGGATACGATTCGTTGCATCCTTTTTTTTTCCTACGTGATCCTTTTTGCCATCTGCTTTTTTTGGCACAGGAGCAACATGCTGTCTTGAAGCAATTTCTTATATTTCTTTTGGTCTCTTTCATTCATTCCCTCCTATGTATTGAGGGTCACAGGCTCATAACACTTTGGGGCATTTGACAGACACCTCCGTCTTTCTTCTTTTATTCTTCTTCTGACATAAAATTGGTCTTTCATTCATTGTATAGAGGATGCCTCTTACAGATATCCCAAATGAGGCCAATGGTGAAAATAGGTTAAGAAAGATATTTTTAGAAATTTATCAAATACAAGAAGATCAGTGAGGAACTTTCTTAAATTTTCTGTCAAAATCTTTCCAGAAACAATGAACTGAAAGAAATATCATGGTAGATTTTCTAATAGTAATTTAGAGTCAGCAGGGTGACTTCAGAGGTAATTTTCTCAAATTCAGACAATGATGGAAGTTTGTGGGGTATCCCAAGAATTAAGTGTAAAGTGAACAGTATGCAAATAAGAAAGAATTTTGCAAAGGCTGTTCTGGTACAGACAGATCTTAGCTGATGTGTCTTTCACGTAGGAGTTAAAGGCTCGAAGAAAGCTGCCAACCGACATTGCTAAAGACCTAGAAATGCTACTCTTTGAGCTGCTGGAGAGGGTCATGAAAAGATATCCTATAAATCTAGAGAAAAATGGCAGTCTACAGAAAACTCTTTCACATGGATGCAGATGGTCCGGTGCAGGCTCTGCCCACATTCCCAGACAGCCAGCTGTACTCCACTTGTATTTCAGAAGATGTATTTACCAGGATTGAGGAGTTTTTGCTCAACACCTCCTACCTCTAGTCTCCATTGATGTGGGGCATTAACACCAGGGCGGGTTTCTATCCCTGCCTCTCAAAGCAGAGGTGTGTCTGTGCACTGCTACACAGAAGAGTCCTCAGGAATAAACAGGCTTGGTTTAAACTGCTTGAACATATTTTCAAGGTTTTCAAGGTTATGCTGGGAAACAAAAAGATTCTTATGCCAAGAAAAATCTGAAATTCTGCAAACGGGGATGGATGGCCAGGCTGGTCTCATTTTGTGAGCTGATTCAAAGCTTCACCCTCTGAGCCAGAAACAAACTACCTCTCTGTCCACCTCAGAATTAAGAAACAGCATGTAAATAATTTTGTTTGGTTTCTATGGCATGTAAAGTTAGGGCATTTTGTATTGGATATTTACATTTTACATTTATTTTACAATTTCATCCATAAGAACCCTGCAGTCCAAATAACTGATTACTGGATAGCTTGCATGGATAATTTTAAATTGTCTATGTATTTTACTGGAATGCTTAGGCATGATTTTCAATACTATATTGGTTTATATTGCTAGAAATTCTAACTGTTTGCACAGCCAAAATCATGCATTTGGGAACAATTGGAGATTGCTAATAATATTATCTTCTTTTTTTCCTTTTTTGATTTTGATTGCCACGCAACCTGTACTTGTAAATTGGCAAGATCCAAAGGAGCTTTTATTTGGTCCCTACTGTCAAGAACTGGGAAAGGGAAAAAGGGAAGATATAGTCCTGAAAATAACAATTTTATTTGAAGAACCACCATGCTTTAATCCAATACCTAAGGTGAGTTACTGCCTTATGCAGGCCCAACTTATCTGAATCTTGGAGAGCATCTGGCATCTGCAGTATCTGTGATCCATGTCCAATACTGTTCCATGGTCTAGGTGCATTTCAGACCTTCCTTGCCTCAGGCCATGCAAGATGGCTATTGTCACAAGGTTCTCATGCACATCCTAGCACAGATGGCACACAGTCCTCCACAACAGCAGCAAATATGAGACAGTCTCAGATATTTAATTGTTTTCCTTTTCAGTGTGCTGGTATTGTCCTTCTCTGTATCCTTTCCTTTTCCTAGTCCTGTACTTTTTCGTCAGTACTCCAAGCTGCTTTTACTCCCAAAGATTAAAGTGCACTTACCTCATGTATTTTTTACCCAGCCAAAGTGCAATAAAAACAGAGCTACATTCACACATGCAAAACCAAATTCATATCTTCTACTCGCAACAAAGATAAAGGTGAATTCAATGAGATGGGACAAGAGGAGCTCTTACAAAGAGAAGCTCTTAACAATTCTGTTCTAAAGAAAAATTTGAAAGTCTAAAAATAATTTCTATTATTGGGGGGGGGAAACTACTGATATTGGCACACAATTTTTAACTTTAAATAAACTCAGTAGCTATATCTAATAGGATGGCCTGTAAAACATACATAAAATATTCCTCTTTGCCCAGGAGTAGCTGGACTAATGAGGGAATTCACCTTCTATTCCAGGAACATTTCCCCTTTACAGGTCTCATCCCACCGCTCTATGTTCTTTCAGATACTGCTGCTCGAACATGATTACGGTTTCCATGCTGTGTTTTCTGTCAGCAAGAGTTAGGGCAGCTTGCAGCTATCAAGGAATCACTGAAACAGGAAGGATGTTTTGTTTACCACAGACCCCTCATGACTTATAGCCATCACTAGCATTATGGGGTTTGGAGAACTGTTTTAGTCTGGCAATGGCTTTGATGAACAAATCTCAAATCTAGGTATGACAGCATTTGAAATGGCAAAATTTAGTGGTAGATCAGGTTGTAAGCAGTCAAGCAGTCAGATGTTGACAGGACTTGAATGCTCAGATGGCTACACAACTTCTGTGAAAGAACAAGCTAGTTTCAGAAATAATTTTCTCAAAGTCTGAAAAATTAGACCAGTAAAAAGTAACTTGAGGAGAGAGTAACTTGATGGGATGTCTCCCACTGTTTCAGCAGGTGATGCAGGACTCAGCCCTACTTTGTTTAAATGGGTCACTCTCATAATGACATGCCTCTAGTGACAGAGGAAAGATTTAATCAATGCTAATGTATGTTTTAAAAGAGAAACACAAAAAGACATTAAAACTAGGAATTAAGACAGATTGGTTTTAAAACAATTTAAAAATTTACGGTTTGGGGAATGAGGAAGGGTTTCTGGCTGTTTGAGCTTTGGAATGGTACAAGCTGGGACTTACCTCTTCACACCCTAATTGCTGGCAATAGGCTGGTTGATATACTAATAAACACTTACATTTATACCTTATTTTGATTTTATAGCTATCATAGTTTTATGTATCTGTGATATGTTAGTGACCAGGACTCTTCCAGTCATATAACTTACCCTAAAGGCTTTTCTTCATAATAGGTCTATAAAAGAAACCTTATAGATTTTATGGTATTGCTGTAATTCAAATGTTTGATGGTTTAGTAAGGATGTTCTAAAAGAAATAAATTACTCAACAAGTTTATCTACACAGAACTGTTATCGCTAGACTCACACCAGCATTTCTTTAAATCTCATGAGGGAATTCATCTCACAGACTATTAGTAGTGTTTGCCCTATAGCACATGCAGTTACCTCTCTATAGGTTGCATGGTTTTCTTGTCATTTCCCCCGAGTGTCACAAAACTGTCAAAAGCAAACATTTCACAGACATAGAAACTTACAGATCTCTGTTCTGCTGAATTTATCAGATGCTGTTTCTTACACATCTAGCATCTTTCTAAACTTCATGGGCTTGCTCAGAAGTGTAGAAAAAGAAGAAATGCTCTCATGGCTGTGTGGCTAGCTACAAATGCTGCAATTGCATCTAGTCCAGCCAACCCCAGATACCATAGGGAATGCTGCAATGTTCAGGAATAAAGTCACAATACCTGTAACCCATTAATTTTAATTCATTCCAGTATCCCTAAGTCAATCAGAAAATTCTGAGGGAGAAACTGCAAAACTGATTAACAGAAAATATGAAAAGGACAGTGACAGTAGGAAGGGGAGTATAGATATATGGATTGTTTTTCAGTTCCTTTTTTCAGTTATTTCTGTAGAAGTTATAATCCCCTTTACCTTCTGCTCTTGCTATGGGTTGAATTATTTAGAATCACATCAGATTTTCCTTGTTTGCCTTTCAATCTCATATACTTCCCTTTCTTGATTCAATCTATGATGATTCATTGTTTTCAAACAAACCCCATACTTTAGATATCACTCTACCTATTTGAGAAGGCTTGAAAATAAACCTTCAATATTCTCATGAAGTCTGAAGCAAAGGGGCATCAAAGTCTGGACAGGTGGGGGCTGCAGGGACAGGGTGGGGAGGGGTGGAGTGCTGGGAAGTGGTAAAGGCCACGTAAGGAAAGGACACATATTCTGGGAGTCAGAGAAATGCAAAAGGAAGAGAAGGCTTTCCAGGACAAATGGAGCTGTATTATCCCTCACCCATTTACCAATAACATAACTAATAAAATATGGGGGATCTTCTTTTAGCAGATGACTAAGGTTATATACACAAAAAATATGAAAGCTTATGATTGCTACACAGAAAGTTCAAACCCTTCTTTCTGTGTTTTACTGTGCTGCTCTTTGAAGAGATAATGCCCATCTCCCCTTCTCTTACCTACTCTGTGGCCTTGCAAGCAGATCTTGCTCTGCAGCAACTGTGTCTCCACTGACATGGATGCAGCTGGTTGGTAAGTGGGAAGATCTGTATGGATCTTTTTGCAGCGGTGAAGCTTACATGCCTTATCTGCTATAGCAGAATAAAGGAAAAGGATGCAGTTGTGCAAGAAATACAGCTGGCATGGGACTCTGAACATAGGAATTCATCTCCCACCTTTTGTAAAAGGCTTTTGCAGTCCTTTTGTAATGCAGCAACAAACTCATTCTCTCAATTCTTGGCATGAAAATGAAATCATCAGCTTCTTTTTTATTGTCTCTTTTATCCAATTTATTTGGGGGGTAATCTGGGTCAGCAAGGATGGGTTCCTACTTTTGAGCTAGTTATCTTCGCTCTTTTTAGTCAGGAGGGAGAGACAGACCTTCTAACAAGCAATTCTTCTTACCTTAAATGACATACCTAAACTAGGTTATGCCATTAATACCCAAAAGCACCCATTTTTGTATGTTACTATTAAGGTAATCTAAGGTGACTAACCTGATAGTAGACAACTGTACAATATATATCTGTGCTTGATTGTTCACAGTCAGTTACAGATTTATCACATTAATCCCACTCCCCCTGTATTTATCTGGGGCTAAGGTGAACCAACTAGAAAACAGACCTCAAAACTTGACAGCAATTTTTTCCCAAACAGACATTTACAAAATAGGAGTAAATGATCTCTCCTGAGTATTTCAAATGTCTGACTATATCTTCTAGACTTTATTTGAAAAAAAGGTTATATGTAGGGCTTTTATTCAGTCAGTGTTATGTCCCAAGAGCTCTAGACACTGTTCTGCTTCCATAGAAGTGCAGAATCAGAGGACTGCAGCATAATTGAGGCCTCTAGTCAAACTTTCTGCTCAAAACAATGTCAGCTGTAAGGTTAGACCATGCTGCTGAATCATGAATGACAAAGACCAAGAATATTTAATGAAATTCCTACATCCTTCTTTACACTTCATGGAAAATAGTCTGTTATTTTAAAAACAGACTATCTTAAGGGATTTACACGTTAGGAATTCACAGTCTTTATTTTATGAATCTTGGAAAATATAAGACCAAGTTTTACTTCTACAGTCTTGAAAAATTGGTTGGTTGGGTTATTTTTTTTTCCATTTCAGTTCTTATTGGAGTCCTAGGACTCCATTACCTGAGATTATGAGAGAATCCCATTACTGTATAAGACTGAGGTAAGAGCACTGAAAATGCTGCTTCATCAAGTATACCACTACAGTTATGTCTGACCAGATAGAGCCATTTCAAGAAAATTATTTTTAATTGGTCAAGTTTTCCTTGGGCATTTTTGCATATCTTATACATGCTTCATACTCAGCTATGTTTATTCTTTCACAAAACCTCTGGTGATGCAGGCAGCACTATTAACCACACATATAAAACTAAAATGGACAAATACTTCCATTATATAATAATGGAAATAAGCAACTTCTCCACAGGCATGGATAGGAAAAATACTCTGAGCAAATCTTCAATATATTTCCATTCTTTCTCAACTGAAATTTCCTTCCTCTTCCTCTTCTCATTCCTCCAGTCCTTCCTCTATGCCTGTAGTTTGGGTGTCTTTCAAAAAGACATAAGCAGGAGGCAACACTGACATGTGGAGGACCCCTCTGGGAGAACCCTATCTAAGCCCTCTAGGGCCAGATAGCTCCCAAGTGTTGCAGGAAATTGGATGGGGCTGTGACATTGGTCACTAAATGCTGTAAATGGCAGATGCCGCGTCTGACTTCAAGTTCCTGAGTCACAAACCACACTATGGCAGAGATAACCATGGGGCAAATATCACTGCGCGCTTCCCCTTGTTGAAGTGTCCCCCTAAAAGCTGCCAGAAGATGGGAGTCTGGGCTCAGCTGGTCTTTGATCTGATATCCCTTTTGTGCTTCTACCTCCAAGCTTGCCCTTCAGATACATCTTAATGTCCTTCCTTCTGCCCTGTCTTTTTTTGGAAGCCTGGCTTATTATTGCATGGCAGCTCTAAGTAATCAAAATGAGGGACAATATGTGGCAAAAAACTCCCTCTGGGAATTCAGCTGGAGTTTAACACCAGTATAATACTTTATCTTAAAAGACTCCTTAACTTGAACATTACAGATCATCCTCTTCACAACTCCCCCTCACAGAGGGATTACAGTTTGATGGCTATGAGATTGCTATGTATATTGACACAGTTTTTAGAAAAACCTGTTGCCTACTGCTTCATCTAATAAAGACAAGAGATTCTACAACTCTTCACATCAAAAGATACAGCCTGACATTTCTTATGAGTCATGAGTCAACAAATTATGTACATTTCTTCCCCTTAAGCATGTAATTTGATCTCCAAGCATGAGCAACAGTTTTTGTATTTCAATCAGTAAACAATTCGTCTTTAAAAACATTCCAACTAATGTTTATTTGTACAATCTGTCCTTCAGCAGAGCCTTAGTCTGATGAAGTAAAAGATGTAACTCTAATAGGAAAGTGTCTAAAAACTGACAAAACATTTCATTTGATCATGTGTGATGAGTGCACTAAGGAAGTATGTAGTATGAAAAGCTGATCCAGCATTTCATTGAAATCCCTGTGTCTTAAACATTGTTTCTTTCTGAACTAACCATCACTCTCACTGCAGTATAAATTTTCTTTTTAAATTACAGGGATCAGATTTCCAACAAAAAACATGAGTAATGCATCATCTGAATGAAAGAAAAATGAAATATTTTTCTTCAGTCTTAAGATTAAAGTGATTACTGTGGATACCTCTTTCCCTTGGGAAGAGTGAAATGAGGTCCTTTATTTCATTAGAGATGTCAAACATGAAATCAATATCAGTGCTGAGACCTTGACTGGTGGCCAGGGTGGGTGGGCACTGCTAAAGTAAGAGAACAAGATGTTCTTCCTTGATTAGAACAATTTTGTTGCAATGAAGCAGGCTACAAAAATTAGATTAAAAAAAAAAAAACAAAGAAAAACCCAAAACCTGGAAGGTCAAAATGTAACTGGAAACTTGACTGCAGTTTTACAATCTCAAAGGTAACAACTAGAATGACAGCTTTGCACATCCATTTTTCAGACAAGAAAAAACAAGAGGTTCTTGCTCACCCTTCCAGTGGACTTACACCATCTATTGTACAACATTCAAGATCATCATTATAACACAGATACTTAAACTTATGTGATAAATATTTTTTTTAATTCACAGAGCTACACATCACTTTGCAGAGTTCAGCCAAACCAAAGAAATATGCTATTGCAGTGCATTTTAGGCACTCTGCAGCAAACAATACCTAACGATTGCACTGGTCAGCAAGGAATCCCAAAGCAAACTATTTCGAAGCACCATGTTCTCCTGCAGATCTAGATCCATGAGTATAAATCATTGTAAATCCCTGGGATTTTATAAAGGTTAAAAAAAGAGAAGTACTCCCATCTCCATCTTCCACACCGTGAAAATACATTTTTGCAAACAGAGCTGTTTTTTTCTCCCAGTTCATGGTCATTTCCTTTTACTGAATAAAAGTTCTTGTGCAAACATGACAGGAATGCTTATTTTAGCAGTTTGAGTTTTGGGGGTTTTTAATTTTATCTCTGGGCTTATGACTTTGTATATTATTATGGCAGCTATTCCCTGTGACAGAACAGTGGTAGATTTAGTGCATCTGTATCTTTTTCTGGATGTCCACAGTACAGTACATTACCAATGCCCTTATATATCATAGCTGCTTTAATGCCACAGTCTTACAGACAAATCACTAGTATGACCATAGACCTTATGGATACAGCTGTGCCATTTTGACAAGTCCCTAAATCATCAACTAGATTCTGATACACCGTGACAAATAATCCATCCCCTAAAAATCCCTTTATCCTCAATTGGACAACTTGTGAAAAAAAACCAATACCCAGGCCCCAAATTTATTGGTCAGCTACCTTACTTTTTTTTTCATGGTCTGGCCCATCTTTATGTCTCTTATCTCTAATACTGATATTTTTTGCTTTTAATGTGATCTTTCTCCCATTGTCATGACACCTCAAAATAATGATGTTTTCCAACTGACCACTAAGGATAGGTTTTCAGGACTTTATAATTCCTTGGGTCAAGCTGCTCTTTGAGGACCTCTATGAACCCTTAAGCCAACCACAGGAGCTGGAACAAAATTTCTTCTGTCAGATGAGAAAGACAAACCAAGGTTTTTACAGCCTGTAGCAAGAAGGGTGCTAATCTGCCTCAGACCTTTAATGATTCTTTGAAAACAGAAATAATATTTATATAGAGAAAGTTTACAACAGAGACTAATCAAGTGGAAAGGAATGTAGCTCCAATACACAGTAACTCCATAAATAAGTGATCAAGGAAGAAGAGATACTTTGCCTTTCATCTCTAAATTGCTGTTTCGAATCCGGACTCAGTGTCTAAAATGTTAACTTGAGCCTATGACATCTATTCTGTGGTCAATGCGAAGTGAATTCTTGGTCTCTGGCCATTTTCTAATGGACAGGTGGCAACTACCCAAGAAAAGATGACAACCACAATTGGCACCCCGGTGCAGAGTCATAGCAGTAGGACAAGGACTGAACTGGTCCAAAGACAAAGTGATCTCCTCACCCCCTCCAGACAGTTCAGCTAAAGCAGGCCTGAAACAAACAAGCAAAGCACTGGGGGAGAAGATTTTATTATGATTGCTCTGCCATCTTTTTCTTTGTGAATAAAAGAGGAGACTTATTTTTCCAAGGCTGTCAGTCTCATACCTTTCACAATTTGAGAAAAAGGGAGAAATATTGCTCTGTCCCCCCTTACCAGGTCTCCCTGCTGTGACAGTGAGTGTTGCCAGTCATATGCTTCAGCTCTAGATCAAAACCAGGTGGCAGAGCAAACTGTATTTAAACTTTGACCCTCAGTTCCACTCTGCCACACAGTTTTTGTTTGGAAAAAGAAAAACTAAAAAAGATTTGGTTTTTCTAGCAGCAAATGCTTTTTACTTGCCAAAGAACTCATTAAATAGGTATTCTACCCCAATCTCAGATATTTCTGTAGTGTAACCCTCCTCCCAGAGCACCAATTGTAAAAGGCATTTGAGAATCCATTTTTATTCCAGATTCCAATATTATATTTTCTTTCCTCTTCCCTTTTAGAGCAACAACTGAAAAAAAATCATAACAAGGAAAAAGAAATTGTTAAATCTGTCTAGCTAGTGTAAGGAAACAAAATGACTGCTGTGCAGTGTCACAGCTGGTAATGCCTCAGATTTGACTGAAACAGCATTGAAAAATAGCCAAACAGGAATCTTTCATGTCTGACTTCATAGGTCACCCACCCCATGCTATGTGCTCTTTCTGTGAATCTCTCAGCTAAGTACTTCCAGCTAAAGTAGTTCAAATACACAGAATGAGAAAAATCAACAAAGAACAAGACACAATGAGCAGTCTAGAAATACCACTTAGCTAGTGCGTTGTATATGGGCAGCAATGGATTAGTAGCAACATGGCAAGCAACCCATTCCAATTTGAGAGTTTTTCTTACGACCAGAGTATATTTCAGGTTTATCATTCTAGATTCAAATGTGTATATACATGGTCAGAGTATAGTTGGTGTTCATTTGAGTTTAAAAAAATCTCCAGACTCTGCACTTCCAGCAAAATGTGACTTTAAAGTAGCTTAATAGCAACTGGAGGCCATGAATAAGCACAAGACATTGGAAGAGATATTCAATGAAAGGAACCATCTCAAGAATTTATTCTAGAATGTATAACACAGAGGCATGGAAACTGGAAAAGGCTGCCTATCTTCCTCCACTAAAATAACAACAGCTTGTCAAATGGTAACAGTTTTGGATATCATATTTCCATTAATGAATAAATAAATAAATAAATAAACTAGACATATCTATTGAACTTAGAATTAACCTAGTGAAATGGAGTAAGAAAGAACATTTTTCTACATTCTGCATGTGTTTGCATGCTTATATACTGTCAAAAAAAATGCAAAAACTACACAGCAAGAATAATCAACCCCACAAAAGCTTTCCAATAGTTGGTACTTTAAAGGTTTTCTTCATTGACTGAGGATTCATTTTTTTTTAAAAGCACGTGACAATGGAAAATTATTTCAAGTTGTCTAAGATTTTCAGAAAAAAACCCAAAGGCTATAATTTTAGATTAATTTTTCACTGTCTAATCAGTTACATTCTTGATATATTTCTAATATTTTGTATTTACCTGATTACTGTCATATTTATTGTTGAGGAAAGCACAGTAAATTTCCAGCCTATAACTTTACAGCAAGGATCAAGAAAAGATAATGGTGTAAGAAGTCCCCAGGCTGGATTCTTGTTTACACTGCAAACCTAAATAACTCCTGGACTTCAGGGAACTTACTTACCCATGACAATAGTGCAAAAACTATCAGAATTTAGGCCACCAATTCCATTTGTTACAGTTGAGAGGCTGACCCAAGCACATGGGATTTAAAATTGTCACTTCAGTAAAGCAATGAAGAGCTCAGAAAAAATTCCTTCATATTGGTGGGGGTTTTTTTGGTTTTTTTTAATGAACTTAGATTAACTTTGCTCAAAACCCCTTGATCAATGCTGGTTTACTGTGGACTGGTTTACCTTGGTTGTTTTTCCATGTTCAATTACATGCTCTTCAGCCTCTGGCTCATTTGTACAGGACAAGTACAACATTCTCAGGTAAAAATGTTTCTTAATAATTTTTTGCTCAGGAGCTTATACAGAAATCATTCATTCTCTGCTTTCCCTCTCATAGGTTGTAATTTTTTTTTTAGCCAGGTTTTCAAAGGAATGATGTTTGCTTGATCACAGCTGTCTGTTGGCTGACCACCTTCTAAAAACTTTTTCAATTTATCAAATTTAAAAGAGAGGTTGGAATCTCCAAGATAAGTTATTAAGAGAATTGTGAGGAAAAATCAGAAACGTGGTGCGTGAAACTCCAGAATTACTGCCCCCACTTGAAGACAAGCAGACAGACCCACATAGCAGCAGGGAGTGAGCTGGCCTGGGAGCACCTGGTTACCCACCACAAATACTGTTTCTCAGGGGAGTACTACAGGTAAAACAGGAGTAATTGTGAAGTTTGCAGTCTGTACTTAAAGAATGAAGGCACAAATTCAAAGAAACTGGGTTTCATTAGTTACTCTCTTCCTCTTTAGGAACAATACATTCTATGGTTTCAAATCTTTGTAAACATATGTTGCCCAGAACCATACCCTTCTGTCACACTTGAGAAATCAAAACTGTTCTCCTGGATTTTATGAGCAATCTTCTGTTTACAGCACCAGCACTCCAACTCTACTTCTGTACAATTTCTGTAAATAACCTAATCATAAAAGAACTTTTCCTTATTAAAAAGTGAGTATTTCAGTGGGTTTTTGTTCATGCTATTGGCCTATTTTACAAACACAGCTCAGGTAATCGTAATCCTACTTTTCAGTTTCCACATCAGCACTGATTTGCAACTGAGATCACTATTTTTCAAAAGCAAAGATCAGATATTCTCAAAACATTCTAGGCTGTATTTGAGAGTCCTTATCTCCAAAGATCTGAGTGAAGTATTTGTATTACAAAGGAAAAGATATCAGGCCTTCCTTTTTATTGAGACATCTCTAGAATTCATTTTTATTTCAAGTATCTGGTGATACACTGGAAGACACAACACTGGTTGTGTGCCACAGCCCCAGGTATGAGTCTCTTTGCTTCCTCTCACAGATATTGCCTGCTTTTAGAAATTTTCAAGTAATTTTCCAGTCCTTCTCTGTCTTGAGCCTTGGATACTCAAATAAACTCAGGATGGCAGTTGATTATCTTAGGTGAGTCTACTGATCTGTGGTGAAACCGGCCCCTAAAGACCTTTTCTTCTCTTCTTGGTAACTTTACTTCTGTTGGTGTTGTCCCTATATTTGACCTATATAACTTTCTAGATGAAGAATTAAAATTCACATATCTCAGCCACTCTAAGTTAATATATAGATTATAAAACTCTCAAGCAATAACCATAAATTGTTACCAAACATTTCAATTTTATTAAACCAGATCAGAAATTACATGATGTGCCATTTGGCAATGTTGAAAATCTTTACTGTAACTCAAGTGCAGTTGTCAACTATGCAATTTCTGATACATGAAGCGGTTTCACATTATGGGAATAAATCCATTTCATCCACTCCTCTCTCTGAAATCGCACACACAAGCGAAAAAATTTTTATGGCTCAACTTAGTTATGTTCTTTACCCGTCTATACTACTGAAAATCTAAGAATGGATTTAGAAGGGACAGTATATTTTTGTTGTGCAGAAATGTGAGAATGTTGCCACTTATTAAGGGCTGGAACTTTGCATTTCAGAATATAGAAGATGTAGGAATTAGTATTATCCTTATGGCTCACCATATGTGAGTTTTCTGTTATATCTATCTATATCTAAATATATCATATCAGCAATATATTGCTCTTGTTTTGAGTTACAGCTACACACAAGAACATCTGTCATATTGACAATGTTGTTACAAAGACTTTAAAGATGATAAAGATCCAGACCAAAACAGACTTATTTTGAAGATAGCTAGAGAGAGAATACGAAGAAACATGACGTTAATTACAAAGATTAGTATGCTTCATGATTTTCCTCTTTGCTTTTGGGCAAAGATTCAGGAAACTGATATTGGTGTCATGATACTCCTGATAGCACAGTGTAACTGGCAGTGCCAGTTTTGAGACTGAACTTTTTAAATAAAGGTTTAGTGAAAGACCTGCCTGTTCTCTAGAGAATAGCCAATAGATCACTAGTTTGGAATTCAAGCTGAGACTGGGAAGATTCTGTTCTCCACATCCACACATATTTCTACTGGGAAGATTCTGTTCTCCATATCCACACATTTCTACATCACCTACATCAGGAATACCCTGAGCAGTGAAGGTGCCTTATCAAGAGGATGCCTTCAAGAACTTCACGAGAAGTTCTTTGAGAGAACACGATCTAGCAACCCACACGGTGTGCATCTGGCTTGGATTCCAGTCTGTGGGGCTAAGTTTGTATGACTCCCTGAATTACTCACCAACCCAGAGGAGAGTAGTCTGCATGATCACTTTAAAGTAACATTTGTAACACCATTTACTACGATAAGCATATATCTGTCATATATGTATATATATGTAAACTAGTGCTTTAGACAAATTAGGAAATTTGACACATGCTTGAAGAACACCAAATCAATCTTTACATTGTCTCATTTAGGAATATATTTATATTATGGGAAATGCTCCTTATTTGACTTTCCATTATATGTTTTAGAAATTTTGTCATTCATAGGCTCATTAATACATTAGTGGAAGCTTATTGTTAAATGTGTTTCATCTTTTCATATTAATTCAGTATTGTATCATTTGTATTCTCTTTGGTGTACACTCCTTTTGATCTGCATCTTATCACATTAATGATTTTATTACAAACAACATTGTATTATGAGACTTCAATATTCTGCTGGCATATTTAAATGCTAATAATTCAAAGTTGATCAAAACACATGCATATGACAAAAAGAAGGTCAATAAAGGAGCAGTCATAGTACAGGGTTGGCAAAGCAATTAGAAAAATATAAAATTCATTAATGACCATCATACTGGATACTTTTAGAAATGAATAATGACATGAGAATCTAGAAGCAGATAGTTAATCAACTATTAGTGCATAATTTGTGACTAAACATATTTCCAACCACAAATTATGAAATAGCTAGGGAAACTGACACCATTTTGCCCTCATATTCCTTATGTTCATTCACCTATACCCCCTATACCGTCTCTGTTCTTTTTATTCACAGGGTGCACGTATTAGTTTTGCTCTATGAGGATATGTTGTCCATAGTTTCAAGCCTGTTCCTTATCTTCAGATACTTCCCTTCTTGCACACCTTTTCATTTCAAACAGCCTCAGTTCTGGGTGTCTACAGTAAACGTGCAAAATCCAGGAAGCTGAGGTGAATCTGAAGCTAGGCAAAAAGAACTTTCATCCCTACTGTGTGCAGTTCTGGCATAATTAGTTTTAGAGATGAGATTATACTGGTCACCTTATAATATCTCCATGATAATCTACTGTCATAGGTTAGCAAGCATAGTCCCGGAAGGGACGTCCTTGCTAAGGGGTGCTTACAGTTTCCTCTGGGAACTGATAGAACCTATCAGCTGGCCAGTTTGAATATGGACAATTCTCTAAGCCACTTAAAGTTGTGATCACCTCTGTGATCCACATTTAAGAATAGGCAAACTCCCCCTCCAAGCTCTCTCTCGTTTCCGGCGCTGGGACAGGTGGCTGCAGGCCCCGTGTGGGGGCCAGCGGGCCCGGCCAAGCCCTGCTTGGGCCAGGCCGGGCCGGGCCACGGCCATTCTGAAGCCATGGACCTGTTCCAGCCGTGGAACCCCCCCCACTGCCTTGCCGTGGGCAGCCGGAGAGGCTCGGCTCTCCCCCCTCTCCACTGCGATAAGAAAAATTCAACATTCCAGCTGCAAAGCTGCAAGGCCGAGGTGAGACTAACCCTTTTACTGCTGTGAAGAGCTGAAAACCTGAGGGAAGAGAGAGAGGAGATGCTTAAAGCTGAAATTCTGTTGTGAAGCTATGATATATCAGAGTATCCTGTTGTAATTTCATGAAGATATGGGGGGTGGAGTGTTCAATTCATAAGCAGAAGCACCTGCGCTGAGATAGGCAGATGCTGACGCAGCTGTAATTTCATGAGAAGTTTGGACAGGGAGAGATGAACCAGATGAGGACTTTTGCTCCAAACGGGAAAGGAGAAAACCTCAGTCCCTAGAGATGAACCAGATGAGGACTTTTGCTCCAAATGGGAAAGGAGAAAACCTCAGTTCCTAGAGATGCTCCCAGAGATAGTCCTAACGATGAAGATGATGAAGACCCTTTGCTCCCAGGGAAGGAGAAGGGCCTCTGTTTTTGTTTCTGAACAGCTCGACCTTAAAATTGTACCCCAAAAAACTTCAAGAGTGGACCCTCGAAAGCAGTTGCGGGAAAAGCTGCAAGTCGGGGGAAAGGACTCACACGCAGGCAGAGAGACTCCTCTTCCTAAATGGACCGAACAATATTTGGAAGTGGGCGGCTGTCTCGTTGTGATAATGTTTTCATAGCATGAGCAAGAAGAGACTTCTCTTTCTAAATGGACTGAACAAGGTTATTATGGAAGTGGTAAACAGACTGAACATCTTAAGGGTTGTCTTTTCACATTGTCAGTGGGAGAAGGGAGGAAGGTGGGGGGAGGAGGAGAGTTCTGAAGGTGGTATTATTTTTTTTCCTCTTTTAGGTCTGTTAATAAACTTCTTTATATTCTTTCAAGTTTGGTGCCTGTTTTGCATTTCTCCTAATTCTTATCTCACAGCAGATAAACAGTAATGAGTATTTTGGACCAAACCACTACATCTACTTTTTTTTTCTCTTGTATCAGATAACTGCAAGACAAAGAGATCATGCTTCAGTTGGGACTGTTCAGGTGTGGGCAGCTGAAGATTCTGAAAGACTATTTTATCCTGAGACTGAGCTTTTAAATTCTACTTTAATTTATTTCTTTAAAAGCAGTCTCTATACAGATATTCAGGTACAGGTTTTGTAGAGTAGTCAACAATGCAGCATTAACCATTGTTCAAATTACATTGCACACAAGCGTGCTCTGGGGCTTTGGTAAGTAAATAATTGAAGAAATAGAAATAATACAATTTCTTAAGAGAATTAAAAGAGAGCTACAATATTTCCAGGGTCCAAACAGAAATAAACGTTTCTGTTGGAAAACAAAATGGGTATTTTAGTTGTTAGATTCCCATCTGCTCAGTCCAGAATTTTCTTCTCAAAGAGATGGGGCAGTGTTTAGAGGTAAAGCAAAGCTGCTCTTGCTAATGTCACAGAACAGTATTTTAAGAAGTTAGTGCTACTCTGGCTAATGTCTGCTCAAGCCTCAACCTAGCTGTCCCACACAAAACCTTTACCAGTTTTCACTGGGTCTCATTTTAAATACCTCTTGCACTCACTAGGTTTTTTGGGTTTGCTCTAAGCTAAGAATATTTGCCATCAGGCCTCTGGACGTGCAAGCTATTTTGTGCAGCTTGGCCTTTCCGTCTCCATGAAGCCTTTCTGAGGCCATCAGCAACTGTCTCTGGTGTCAGAGCCTGCCTTCACACAGCACCTTACAAGATCAGAACCATGGTCACACAGGAGGTAAGTAAAAAAAGAAGAGTGAAAAAATGAAATAATCCACAGATGTAAAATCACTACTAGGTAGATGGATCCTCAGAAGCAGAGGCACTATCAGCTCTGGTGTGCACTTTCCTATAGTTCTAATTAAGTTTCACCCTTGGAACTTGGCACTGACTGTAAATGTTCCATATTTTGTGTCACACATTCCATGATACAAACGAAAACTTAACTGCTCTTCTTGAGCCTGTTCCTGAACCATTGCCCTCAGTCCAACACAATATTATAAATAATTAGAGCTAATCCACAGGTAGAAACTAATCTTCCACTTTGCAGCCACTATCTCTACTCAAGTCAATAGAATACAAAATACAAATTTCACCCTTGTCACCCATTTACATCCACCCAAAGGCATCCATCAGATACAAGGTTCTTGACACCATGTCAGGTTCATTCATCATAAACCTCCATCTGTCTTTCATCTTTCATTTGGTTTCAGAAGGTCAATTTAACATCTGCCGCCCCAAGACATTATGTAATCATTGTATTTTCCAACTAGTATATTTGTAATTTGTTTGGTGGCAACCCAGCTGTTTTGGATAAAGCTTTGTCATCATCATAACCCATGCATCATTTCGTTAGTCTAAGTTGGTGCTTAATATTTTCCTGTTGCAACCGCTTCAAAGAAAACGAGCAAGCACCCTGTGGCAGCAGGTAAGCAGGGGCTGTACTTAACCTCCTGACTGCTTGGGTGATCAATTTTGTCTCACCAAATATGTTTAGAAGGGTGACTTGAGCCCAAGTAAACATATTTAAGTTTGCTTTAAAGTGCTTTTAGACATACCCTTGTCTTCTTGGACACTCATTCCTACTATATCCCAGTTTTATCCTATCTCAACCTAATTAGAAGTGTTTGAGTAGAACAAACTACATTACTGTATTTTGCAGTTGTACAGCAGGTCCTACCCATGGGGGACACAATAGAGTCCTCATTTCTGATGGGGTTCTAGGTAGTTTTATTATTTAGATTACCAAAGAAAGAAAAAAAGAAAAAAAAAGAGGAAGAGGAAGAAAAAAAAGGAGAAAGAGAAAGAGAAAGAGAAAGAGAAAGAGAAAGAGAAAGAGAA